>NC_041380.1:397960983-398107755 GCF_002162155.2 Triticum dicoccoides
ATTAGAGCAAACACTGGGGGGGGGGGGTAATTGGAGAGGTCAGCTGCGTCTGAATCCGCCTCAGAACATATATCTTCCTCTAGACTACAATCTGGAGGGGGGTAGGGTTTGCCATTGAACCCACCATGGAGCGATGTCTGCATGACATTGTATTGCTACGCAAAACTCTTCTCTTTTTCTCTACATGTTTAGCATGACTGTGTATAATATCTAACATGCATACAAAAAAATATAGTGATATTATGTAAGGAGAGCATGCAGAAATCTAGAGTGATGGTAAGAACTAGTGGATGGATCCAAAAATAATGATAGCAGGCTGATGATAGATTTAATTTAATAAAAAGACAGATGATGATTTCTTTACTATTTGTTTCCCACCCTAGATGAACAACATAGGCATACCCTAGGTGAACCACATAATAGACAGAGATACTATTCATTAATGCCTCGATATGTGTTCCACAAGTAATTTTGAAACTCAAGTTTGAACATTATTTTGGACCGGACTTGGATTCTAAGAGGTGAACAAGACGATAAAGTAGCAGGTAATATTAAGCAATGCATAACATAAGCAGAAACAAAAGAGTGTGACCTCTCTTGTGGACCCATGTACTCCTCAGGTTCATAGGCCAAGTCAATGATGGTGATGTAGTTGCTGGTGGCAGGGAAGGAGATCCGAGGCGGCGAAGGACGGTTAAGAGTTGTGATGTCTGGTATGGTGGATGCATCTATTGATGGAGCAGCTCAGGTGAGATGGACAACGTCGCGACATGAGTAAGACAAACTACACAAAGTTTTCTTCGAAGCCTATCTGTAACTGAAGTAATTCTGTAAGGGCTCCTTTGGCTTGCAGGATTCTAAAAACATAGGGATAAGAATGCACGTGGGAAACAGAGCATTTGTAAACATAGGATTTCTGTCAACTTAGGTGTTTGGTTCAAAGGAATTGGAAGAGCAGAGGAATGCAAAGGAACATGGTCAAATTAAAGTGGAACCATATGAAAGTGTGTACATTTAGAATGTTGGGATAATTAGATTTATGCCCCTAGTTGTGTCCCACTCGTCTGTTTTACCCCTAATTCCCAAAAGTCACTGGTTCTGTCCAAGTCACTTAGCTTCTATTATGCTTTTGCCCTTTGACCGTTTGACCATCAGTTTGAAAACTTCATAACTAATTCATACTAAATCAGAAAAATGCAAATAAGATACCAAAATGTTCAGAAAAACATCACCTATATGTCAGTGTCATTTGCATTCATGAAAAAAGTGTTGGAAAGTGCCCATCCGAGTTTTAGCTCTTATGCTAGCACCATGAATAGTAAAATCTAAAAAAATTCAAAAAAAAATTAAAAAAAATTGGTGGCAAAGAATGACAAATGTTTTAAGTGCCTGCCAAGTTTCATCGAGGACTAACATTCGTGGGTGCCGCGGCAAAAAAAACAATCAGCACTCCAAAATAGATTATTTTTTTGCCACGACTTCCGCGAATGTCGTTCCTTAATGAAACTTGGCAAGCACTTAGAACATTTGTTGTTCTTAGCCACCATATTTTTTTGATTTTTTTTGATTTTTTTAGAGTTCACTATTCATGATGGTATCGAAAGAGCTAAAACTCGGATATGCACTTTCCAACACTTTTTTCATCAATGCAAATGACACTGGCATATAGGTGATGTTTTTCTGAACATTTTGGTATCTTATTTGCATTTTTCTGATTCAGTATGAATTAGTTATGAAGCTTTCAAACTGACAGTCAAACGGTCAAAGGGCAAAAGCATAAGAGGAGAAAAGTGACTTGGACAGAACCGGTGACTTTTGGGGATTAGGGGTAAACAGATGAGTGGGACACAACTAGGGGCATAAATCTAATTATCCCTAGAATGTTATTCTGCCACTAATGCACTTAGTCTTGTTTTCATGCATATGACTTTGAAAAGTAGGTACAAGTGGATGTTTTGCTCCATTCCTTCCAATGAAATGCATGAATAATTGAATAGCAGAGTACCGTAGGAAAATTTTCTATTACTATGTTTTTCCTTCACTTTTACCTTTTAAGCAAAATAGCCCAAATTAATTGACATGAATGTAGAGTAATAAGTGATGCGACAAGTGTACAACCTCTTTGGCATAGCCATGTCGACCTTAGCATCATTCAGTAGGTCGCTGAAGAAGTTGCGGCAGAGGTGGCTATCAGAGGTGTGGAGGAAGATCTGAGGCGTCTGTAGACGGCGTCCGTGGTACTGCTCTATTGTGATGGATGGTTCCGTCGTTGGAGCAGCCCCGACGAGCCATAAGACGTCGAGGCTGAAGCAGTACAAGACAGACATCGTTAATCTCAAGTGAGATTCTAATAGCATCTCCAATAGATGATGTAAAATATATTACCAAAAGGTGATAGATGTAAAATTTACATCACCAAAAAACACCTGACTACAACAGATGAGGTAAAAACTATTGACTCTAAACTTAAGTTTCAAAACTGAAATTTACTGTGGAATCTGAATGTTACTATCGAAACTGAACGCATCGGTAGCAGAGAGGCACTTCACATGTAGTTTAGGCCGCTCGAGCACTAGTAGTAGAGAAATAGTGATCTAAATCAGTAGGCGATCGACATGCAACACAGTAGCAGGTAGCAGCCGGAGGAGCAGCCTGAACTAGAGTTAGAGCAACAACTCGTGCAGCTAGAACAACTCATGTACCAGCATCAGCAACCCGAGTGAGAGCAAGAGCAGAGCAGTGCTACTTCTTGAGCTTGCGTTGGTTTTTCCCTTGAAGAGTAAAGGGTGATGCAGTAAAGTAGAGTAAGTATTTCCCTCAGTTTTGAGAACCAAGGTATCAATCCAGTAGGAGACAACACACAAGTCACCGAATACCTGCACAAACAAACAACAACTTGCACCCAATGCGATAAAGGGGTTGTCAATCCCTTCATGGTTACTTGCAAAGGTGAGATCTGATAGAGATAGATAAACGGTAAAGTAAATATTTTTGGTTTATAGATCGGAAAGTAAAAGATTGCAGAATAGTAGATCGAAAACTAATATGATGGAAACTAAAACTTGTATGATGGAAAATAGACCCAGGGGCCATAGGTTTCACTGGAGGCTTCTCTCAAGATAGAAAAAATTACGGTGGGTGAACAAATTACTACCAAGCAATTGATAGAAAAGCACAAAGTTATGACGATATCTAAGGCAATGGTCATGAATATAGGCATCAGCCTGTGTCAAGTAAACTGAAACGATTCTGCATCTATTACTATTACTCCACACATCGACCGCTATCCAGCATGCATCTAGAGTATTAAGTTCATAAGTGATGGAGTAACGCATTAAGCAAGATGGCATGATGTAGAGGAATTAACTCAAGAAATATGATGAAAACTCCATCTTTTTATCCTCGATGGCAACAATACAATACATGCCTTGCTGCCCCTACTATCACTGGGAAAGGACACTGCAAGATTGAACCCAAAGCTAAGCACTTCTCCCATTGCAAGGAAAACCAATCTAGTTGGCCAAACCAAATCGATAGCTCAAAGAGACTTGCAAAGATATCAAATCATGCATATAAGAATTCAGAGAAGATTCAAATAATATTCATAGATAAGCTGATCATAAATCCACAATTCATCGGATCTCAAAAAACACACCTCAAAAAAGTATTACATCGAATAGATCTCCAAGAACATTGAGGAGAACATGGTATTGAGAATCAAAGAGAGAGAAGAAGCCATCTAGCTACAAGATATGGACCTGTAACACCCTCGATGCGGCTATATCTCCCACGTGTCGAAGCACGACTTAGAGGCATAACCGCATTGAAAGCAATGTCGCAAGTGAGGTAATCTTCACAAACAACCCATGTAATACAATAAGGGAAAAGAGATACATAGTTGGCTTACAATCGCCACTTCACACAATACATGAATAAAGCATTACATCGTCCAGTTACACACAAGGTCCGACTACGGAACCAAAATAGAAGAAGACTACCCCAAATGCTACACAGATCCCCGATCGTCCCGACTGGGCTCCACTACTAATCAACTAGAACGAAACAACACGAAGGACAAGATCTTCATCAAGCTCCTCCTTGAGCTTGGTTGCATTGTCTGCATGGACTCATCGGCACCTGCAAGCTGGTTTTGGAAGTATCTGTGAGCCACGGGGACTCAGCAATCTCACACCCTCGTGATCAAGACTATTTAAGCTTATGGGAAAGGTAAAGGTATGAGGTGGAGCTGCAGCAAGCGACTAGCATATATGGTGGCTAAACATACGCAAATGAGAGCGAGAAGAGAAGGCAAAGCACGATCGATAAACTATGATCAAGAAGTGATCCTAGAACAACCTACGTCAATCATAACTCCAACACCGTGTTCACTTCCCGGACTCCGCCGGAAAGAGACCATCACGGTTACACACGCGGTTGATGTATTTAATTAAGGTCAACTTCAGGTTTTCTACAACCGGACATTAACAAATTCCCATCTGCCCATAACCGCGGGCACGGCTTTCGAAAGTTCAAATCCATGTAGGGGTGTCCCAACTTAGCCCATGACAAGCTCTCACGGTCAACGAAGGAATAGACCTCATCCCGAGACATTCCGATCAGACTCGGTATCCCGGTTCTACAAGACATCCTCGACAATGGTAAAACAAGTCCAGCAAAGCCGCCCGATGTGCCAACATCCTGATGGGAGCTGCACATATCTTGTTCTCAGGGCAACACCGGATAGGTCAAGCTACGAGTAAAACCAGCCCTCAAGTTTCTCCGAGGTGGCCTCGCAGGCTGCCCATTTCGGACCAACACTTAGACAAGCACTGGCCTAGGGGGGGGGTTAAAATAAAGATGACCCTTGGGCTGGCCTAACCCAAGGGAAAAAGAGGCTAGGTGGCGAATGGTAAAACCAAGGTTGGGCCTTGCTGGAGGAGTTTTTATTCAAAGCGAACTGTCAAGGGGTTCCCATTATAACCCAACCGCGTAAGGAACACAAAATCCGGGAACATAACACCGATATGACGGAAACTAGGGCGGCAAGAGTGGAACAGAACACCAGGCATAAGGCCGAGCCTTCCACCCTTTACCAAGTATATAGATGCATTAATTAAATAAGATATATTGTGATATCCCAATAAGTAAACATGTTCCAACAAGGAACAACATCTCCATGCTCCAACAAGGAACAAACTTCAACCTTCACCTGCAACTAACAACGCTATAAGAGGGGCTGAGCAAAGCGGTAACATAGCCAAACAATGGTTTGCTAGGACAAGGTGGGTTAGAGGCTTGGTTCACCAATATGGGAGGCATGATAAGCAAGTGGTAGGTATCGCAGCATAGGCATAGCAAAAGAGCGAGCAACTAAGCAAGCAAAGATAGAAGTGATTTCGAGGGTATGATCATCTTGCCTAAAATCCCGCAAGGAAGAAGAACGAGTCCATGAAGAAGACAAAAGGACGTAGTTGAACGGATCCTCACAAACGCGACATTACCGGAATGAACCCGAAGAAGCAACACCAGAAAGAAACACACAACATAGTAAACAACCAACACATCAACATGGCGTGATGCACAATCGAGTATGATGTATGTCCGGTTTAGTGATACATGGCATGGCAAAATGCACAAACAATCCTACAAATTAAGTGGTGCTCATTATGCAACGGAGTTGCATATTGAAGAAAACACCACATGACTTATTTAGTTCTCTCTCGTTTATGTACCCAACAAGATTAAATGTTGATTAACATGGCAAGAGGGTGAAGCAAAATAAAACTACCTATCTAGTCAAGTTTAAATGAGGCCGGAAGCAACGAACAACAATTCCGGTAAATCCCCATATGCATATATTGGTTTGGTACTGTTCTGCCCTAATCATAATTTTAGAGTTATTAAACATGCGAAGTAAGGCCACCATGTTAAACTAGGCATTTTTCTACCCCATTTACATATTAAGATTATTTAATCCAGAGCTACGGTTATTTAGTTATGAAATAAAGCATTTTAGCAAGTTATTTAAACAAATTTAAACAAACAACATTTTAAACATGGATGAAAGTTGCATATTATTAAACTAGACAAAATTCTAAGCAAATTTCATATATAATTCATTTTAATCCGATGCACCAATTGTGAGTTATTATATGCATGATCCACAAGGGCTTTTCTGCAAAACTGGCAATTCGGGATAAATAGATAAAATCGCAGACATGAAAAAAAAACACTACAAGGGCCAAAACTGAGCACTAACGGGCTGCACAGGGCAAGGCGAAGCATGGCAGAAATATGCACGTGGCGCGGGATAGGTGACGGCGCTCACTTTGGGCCTAGAGGCCGGTTGGGTGGAGGAGACGAACCGGGCAGGGTTCACGCAGACCGGGGAGAGGTTGGACCGGGCTAGTTCTCGGGAAAACCGGCCGGTTCAACCGGGTGTTGGCGGTCCAGGATGGGTTGGAGGCGAACCGGCCCGGTCAACGGCAGCAAGACAAGATCGTTCGTCTCTAGGACGAAGCCGACGCAGAGGTTGGGCATGGCGCCGGCAGGACTTGACGCGGACGACGGCAAGAAGGGCGGAGGCCGCCGGGAACGGAGCAGATCGGTGCGAGGCTGGATGGATCCGGCGAAGAACGACCAGATCTAATGGGATGCGGAGCTTGGCGACCCAAGGCGGCGAGCTCCAGTCTTCGGGCGCCCATGGCGGAACTGCAGGGGACAGAGGGAGTGAGGAAGGGAGGAAGAGAGGAGAGAGGAAAAACAGGGCGCTGGGGCACTGGCCTGGCGGCGGAGCGCCCGTGGTCGACGGCCGGTGCGAGGAACGGCGGCATTCCGGTGGCCTCGGGCGACGAGGACAGACGGGAGGTGCACGGCGACGAGCTCGGGATCGAGCGACGAGCTTGGGGACAAGCTGCACGCTGCGGCGGCGGGATCCGGGCCGAGCGGGCCGCGGATGGGCCGAGCGGGCCCGTGCGATGGGAGGCGCGGCTGGAGCGACGGGGAGCCAGGTGGCGGCCTGCGGTAGGCCGATCCGGCGGCTGGGTGGCGGCGCAGCCACTGGGACGCTGCCAAGTGGCGCTGGTGAGGTGGTTGGCGCCGGATTTGGAGGGGGAAGGCGGCTGGTGGCACGGAATTTGAGGAGGGAGGCGGCAGGGAGGTAGGGGAAGGGCTAGGCTGCCAAATTTGGAAGGGCTTGTCCATATATAAGCATGGATGGCTAGGGTTTGGGTTTAGGGGGGTTTTAGGAGCGTTTCGGAGCCTCCGATCGCGATCTGACGGTCTGAAACGGAGGGGGGTTTAGGTGGGCTGCAAGTGGGTTGTGAAAAGAGGTTGGGCTGAGAGGAGAGGAGAGGAGTGCAGCCCGGCAACTGTTTTCGGAGACCGAAAACTTCCGACGTTTTGACCGACTATAATGTCGCTATAGTTTAACGGTTGGGCTAACAAATGAGCCTCGAATGCGATAAAACTTGGCGGGCAACCTACTAACAACATAACAACACCGCACGCCAACTTTCAACCCATTCTGAGAACATTTTCCGGCCACTTATAAAATAATATTTCAGACATGCCACGGGCGCGTGCGAGTGTGGTTGGGCTCAGAATGGACAACAGACGGAACTGGGGAAACCCGGACGGATGCAAGTTTTGAAAACATGATGATGCAATGCACATGATGACATGATAAAATGCAACACGCAAGCGAATGACATGGCAATGGCAGCGAATAACTGGAAGACACCTGGCACATCGGTCTTGGGGCGTTACAGGACCCGTAGGTCTGTGGTAAACTACTCACGCTTCATCGAAAGGGCAATGGTGTTGATGTAGAAGCCCTCCGTGATCGAATCCCCCTCCGTCAGGACGCCTGAAAAGGCCCCTAGATGGGATCTCGCGGGTATAGAAGGTTGTGGCAGTGGAAAAGTGTTTTTGTGGCTCCCCTGTTGGTTTGGGGATATATGAGAATATATAGGTGAAGAAACTATGTCGGTGGAGTCACGAGGGGTCCACAAGGGTGGGGGGCGCGCCCTCCGTCTTTCTGGCCATGTCGTGGCTTCTCTGACTTGCACTCCAAGTCCTCTGGATGTCTTCTGGTCCAAGAATAATCATCGCTAAAGTTTTGTTCGTTTGGTATTCCTGTTCTGCAAAACTCTAAAACAAGGGGAAAATAGAAACTGGAACTTGGCTCTAGGTTAATAAGTTAGTCCCAAAAATAATATAAAATAGCATATTAACGCATATAAAACATCCAAAACAGATAATGTAATAGCACGGAAAAATAAACAATTATAGATACGTTGGAGACGTATCAAGAATCCCCAAGCTTAATTCCTGCTCTTCCTCGAGTAGGTAAATGATAAAAACAGAATTGTTGATGTGGAATGCTACCTAACACATTTATCCATATATTTTCTTTTATTGTGGCATGAATGTTCAGATCTGTATGATTCAAAACAAAAGTTTAATATTGACATAAAGACAATAATAGGTCAAGCATACTAACAAGGCAATTATTTCTTCTCAAAATAACATGGCCAAAGAAAGCTTATCCCTACAAAATCATATAGTCTGGCTATGCTCCATCTTCATCACACAAAATATTTAAATCATGCACAACCCCGATGACAAACCAATCAATTGTTTCATACTTTTGATGTTCTCAAACTTTTTCAACTTTCATGGAATACATGAGTGTGAGCCATGGACATAGCACTATAGGTGGAATAGACGGTGGTTGTGGAGAAGACAAAAAGAAGGAGATAGTCTCACATCAACTAGGTGTATCAACGGGCTATGGAGATGCCCATTAATAGATATCAATGTGAGTGAGTAGGGACTGTCATGCAATGGATGCACTAGAGCTACAAGTTTATGAAAGCTCAAAAGGAAACTAAGTGGGTGTGCATCCAACTTGCTTGCTCATGAAGACCTAGGGAAATTTGAGGAAGCCCATCATTGGAATATAAAAGCCAAGTTCTATAATGAAAAATTCCCACTAATATATGAAAGTGACAATATAGGAGACTATCATGAAGATCATGGTGCTACTTTGAAGCACAAGTGTGGTAAAAGAATAGTAGCATTGCCCCTTCTCTCTTTTCTCTCGTTTTTTTATTTGGGCCTTCTCTCTTTTTTTACCTCTTTTTTTTGTCCGGAGTCTCATCCCGACTTGTGGGGGAATCATAGTCTCCATCATCCTTTTCTCACATGGGACAATGCTCTAATAATGAAGATCATCACACTTTTATTTACTTACAACTCAAGAATTACAACTTGATACTTAGAACAAAATATGACTCTATGTGAATGCCTTCGGCGGTGTACCGAGATGTGAAATGAATCAAGATTGACATGTATGAAAGAATTATGAACGGTGGCTTTGTCACAAATATGATGTCAAATACATGATCATGCAAAGCAATATGACAATGATGGAGCGTGCCATAATAAACGGAACGGTGGAAAGTTGCATGGAAATATATCTCAGAATGGCTATGGGAATGCCATAATAGGTAGGTATGGTGGCTGTTTTGAGGAAGGTATATGGTGGATTTATGGTACCAGCGATAGTTGTGCGGCACTAGAGAGGCTAGCAATGGTGGAAGGGTGAGAGTGCGTATAATCCATGGACTCAACATTAGTCATAAAGAACTCATATACTTACTGCAAAACTTTATTAGTTATCAAAACGAAGTACTACACGCATGCTCCTAGGGGGATATATTGGTAGGAAAATACCATCACTCGTCCCCGACCGCCACTCATAAGGAAGATAATCAATAAATAAATCATGCTCCGACTTCATCACATAACGGTTCACCATACGTGCATGCTATGGGAATCACAAACTTAACACAAGTATTTCTCAAATTCATAATTACTTACTAGCATGACTCTAATATCACCATCTTCATATCTCAAAACAATCATAAGGAATCAAACTTCTCATAGTATTCAATGCGCTTTATATGAAAGTTTTTATTATATCCCTCTTGGATACCTATCATATTAGGACTACATTTATAACCAAAGCAAATTACCATGCTGTTTAGAGACTCTCAAAATAATATAAGTGAAGGACGATAGTTCATCAATTTCTATAAAATAAAACCACCGCCGTTCTCTAAAAAGACATAAGTGAAGCACCAGAGCAATATTGCCTAGCTCAAAAGATATAAGTGAAGCACATAAAGTATTCCAATAAATCACGATTCATGCATGTCTCTCTCAAAAGGTGTGTCAACAAGGATGATTGTGGAAAACTAAAAAGCAAAGACTCAAATCATACAAGACGCTCCAAGCAAAACACATATCATGTGGTGAATAACAATATAGCCTCAAGTAAAGTTACTGATAGACGAAGATGAAAGAGGGGATGCCTTCTGGGGCATCCCCAAGCTTAGCCTCTTGGTTGTCCTTGAATATTACCTTGGGGAGCCTTGGTAATCCCCAATGTTAGGCTCTTTCCACTCCTTATTCCATAGTCCACCAAATCCTTACCCAAAACTTGAAAACTTCACAACACAAAACTCAACAAAAAAAATCTCATAAGCTTCGTTAGTATAAGAAAATAAATCACCACTTTTGGTACTGTTGTGAACTCATTCTTTATTTATATTGGTTTAATATCTACTATATTCCAACTTTTCCATGGTTCATACACCCCCCCGATACTAGCCATAGATTCATCAAAACAAGCAAACAACACATAGAAAACAGAATCTGTCAAAAACAGAACAATCTGTAGCAATCTGTAACTCTCTAATACTTCTGTAACTCCAAGAATTCCGAAAAATTAGGAATACCTAAGAAATTTGTTTATTAATCTTCTGTAAAATGAATCATTATTTTATCACTCTTCTGTTAAGAAGGAAAATTAATCTCCTCGGGACAAAAGTTTCTGTTTTTCAGCAAGATCAAATCAACTATCACCGTAAGCTATCCCAAAGGTCTTACTTGGTACAAACACTAATTAAAACATAAAAACCCACATCTAACTAGAGCCTAGATAAATTATTTAATGCAAAACAGAACTTAAAAAGCAAGAACAAAAATAATATTGGGTTGCCTCCCAACAAGCACTATTGTTTAATGCCCTTAGCTAGGCATAAAACATGAATAGATCTAGATATTGTCATTTTTGGTATGCAATCCATAGGTGGATCTCATAATAGATTCATAAGGCAATTTAATTTTCTTTCTTGGGAAGTGTTCCATGCCCTTCCTTAACGGAAATTGAAATCTAATGTTTCCTTCTTTCATATTAACAATTGCACCAATTGTTCTAAGGAAAGGTCTACCAAGAATAAGAGGACATGTAGAATTGCAATCTATATCAAGAACAATGAAATCTACGGGAACATAATTCATATTTGCACCAATAAGAACATCATTAATCCTTCCCATAATTTTCTTAATAGTGGAATCCGCAAGATGCAAATTTAAAGAACAATCATCAAATTCACGGAAACCTAACACATCACATAAAGGTTTTGGAATCGTGGAAACGCTAGCACCAAAATCACACAAAGAACGGCACTCATAATCTTTAATATTAATCTTAATAGTAGGTTCCCACTCATCATAAAGTTTTCTAGGGATAGAAACTTCCAATTCAAGCTTTTCTTCAAAAGATTGCATCATAGCATCAACGATATGTTTAGTAAAAGCTTTGTTTTGATTATAAGCATGAGGAGAATTCAACATGGATTGCAAAAAGGAAATACAATCTATTAAAGAAAAATTATCATAATTAAATTCCTTTAAATCCAAAAGAGTGGGTTCATTGCTACTTAAAGTTTTGACCTCTCCGATCCCACTTTTATCAATTTTTGCATCAAGATCTAAAAACTCTGAATCATTGGGATGCCTTTTAACTAAAGTTGAATCATATCCAGTCCCATATTTATCAAGATTTATATTGGAAAACAAAGATTAAATAGGAGTCACATCAACCACTTTAAGATCTTCATCATTATTTTCACGGAAATTAGAAGAACATGTCTTTACAAACCAATCTTTTTTAGCAAGCATCTTAGCGGTTCTTTCCTTGCACTCATCAATCGAAATTCTCATAGATTTGAGAGACTCGTTGATATCATGTTTGGTTGGCATAGATCTAAGTTTCAAAGAATCAACATCAAGAGAAATTATATCCATGTTCCTAGCCAAATCATCAATCTTAAGCATTTTTTCTTCAATCAAAGCATTGGAATTCTTTTGCGAACTCATAAATTCTTTAACACTATCCTCAAAATCAGAGGGCATCTTATTATAACTACCATAAGAATTGTTGTAGGAATTACCATAATTATTAGAGTAATTACTAGGAAACGGCCTAGGATTAAAATTACCTCTAATGCATCATTACCAAAATTGTTTCTACCAACAAAATTCACATCCATAGATTCATTATTATTTTCAATCAAAGTAGACAAAGGAATATCATTAGGATCAATAGAAGCACTCTTGCTAGCAAACCATTTCATAAACTCATCCATCTTTCCACTCAAAAGATAATTTCTTCAATCGCATGCACTTTTTTACTAGTGGAAGATCTTTCGGTATGCCATTGAGAATAATTAACCATAATATTATCTAGGATTTTAGTAGCTTCTTCTAAAGTAATTTCCATAAAAGTACCTCCCACGGCCAAATCTAAAAGATTTCTAGAAGCAAAATTCAATCCGGCATAATTTTTTTGTATAGTCATCCACAAATTCATACCACGAGTAGGGCAATTTCGTATCATAAATTTCATGCTTTCCCAAGATTGTGCAACATGTTCACGATCAAGTTGCTTAAAATTCATAATATCGTTCCTAAGGGAGATGATCTTAGCGGGAGGAAATTACTTGGAAATGAAAGCATCTTTACACTTATTCCATGAATCAATACTATATTTAGGCAAAGATGAAAACCAAGTTTTAGCTCGAACTCGAAGCAAGAACAGAAAATACTTTAATTTAACAATATCATTATCCACATCTTTTTTATTTTGCATATCACACAAATCCACAAAATTATTAAGATGGGATGCGACATCTTCACTTGGAAGGTTGGAGAATTGATCTTTAATAACAAGATTCAGCAAAGCAGCATTAATTTCACAAGATTCCGCATTAGTAGCAGGAGCCATCGGAGTACTAATAAAATCATTATTATTAGTGTTGGAACAATCACACAATTTGGTATTCTCTTGAGCCATCATGACAAATCAAGAAATCCAACACACGGACACACAAAAAACAAACTAAGAAGACGAACGGAAGAGGGGCGAAGAAAAGGAAAATCTTTTCGAAAATCATTTTAGAAGCGGGGGAGAGGAAAACAAGAGGCGAAAGGCGAATAATGTAATGCAAGAGATGAGAGTTTATGATGGGTACTTGGTATGTCTTGACTTGTCGTAGATCTCCCCAGCAACGGCGCTAGAAATTCTTCCTGCTACTTCTTGAGCTTGCGTTGGTTTTTCCCTGGAAGAGGAAAGGGTGATGCAGCAAAGAAGAGTAAGTATTTCCCTCAGTTTTGAGAACCAATGTATCAATCCAGTAGGAGATAACACACAAGTCACCGAATGCCTGCACAAACAAACAACAACTTGCACCCAACGCGATAAAGGGGTTGTAAATACCTTCACGATTACTTGCAAAGGTGAGATCTGATAGAGATAGATAAACAGTAAAGTGAATATTTTTGGTATTTTTGATTTATAGATCGGGAAGTAAAAGATAGCAAAATAGTAGATCAGAAACTATATGATGGAAACTAAAACTTGTATGTTGGAAAATAGACCCGACGGCCATAGGTTTCACTAAAGGCTTCTCTCAAGATAGAAAAAATTATGGTGGGTGAACAAATTACTGCCGAGAAATTGATAGAAAAGTGCAAAGTTACGATGATATCTAAGTTAATGATCATGTATATAGGCATGAAGTTTGTGTCAAGTAGACCGAAACAATTCTGCATCTACTACTATTACTCCACACATCGACCGCTATCCAGCATGCATCTAGAGTATAACGCATTAAGCAAGATCACATGATGTAGAGGAATTAACTCAAGCAATGTGATGAAAACCCCATATTTTTATCCTCGATGGCAACAATACAATACATCCCTTGCTGCCCCTAGTGTCACTGGGAAAGGACACCGCAAGATCGAACCCAAAGCTAAACACTTCTCCCATTGCAAGAAAAACCAATCTAGTTGGCCAAACCAAATCGATAGTTCGAAGAGACTTCCAAAGATATCAAATCATTCATATAAGAATTCAAAGAAGATTCAAATAATATTCATAGATAAGCTGATCATAAATCCATAATTCATCGGATCTCAGCAAACACACCGCAAAAAAGTATTACATCGAATAGATCTCCAAGATGATCGAGGAGAACATGGTATTGAGAATCAAAGAGAGAGAAGAAGCCATCTAGCTATGGACCCGTAGGTTTGTGGTAAACTACTCACGCTTCATCAAAAGGGCAATTTTGTTAATGTAGAAGCCCTCCGTGATCGAATTCCCCACCGGCAGGACGCCGAAAAAGGCCCCTAGATGGGATCTCATGGGTACATAAGGTTGCGGTGGTGGAAAAATGTTTTCGTGGCTCCCCCCTGTTGGTTTGGGGATATATGGGAATATATAGGCAAATAAACTAGGTTGATGGAGTCACGAGAGGCCCACAAGGGTGGGAGGCGCGTCCTCCATCCTTGTGGCCGCCTCGTGGCTTCTCTGACTTGCACTCCAAGTCCTATGGATGTCTTCTGGTCCAAGAAAAATCATCGCGAAAGTTTTATTCCGTTTGGACTCCGTTTGGTATTCCTTTTCTATGAAACTCTAAAACAAGGAAAAAACAAAAACTGGCACTGGGCTCTAGGTTAATAGGTTAGTCCCAAAAATAATTTAAAATAGCATATGAATACATATAAAACATCCAAAACAGATAATATAATAGCATGGAATAATCAAAAATTATGGATACATCAAAGACGTATCAAGCAACAGCACGAGCAAGGGGAAGAGCAGAGCAGCGGCGCGACCGAGCGAGAGACGGGCAGCGGTAGCAGCAGCGCGAGTGAGCGAGTGCCGGAGCAGCAGCAGCGTGAGGGAGCGAGAGCCGGAGAAGGAACAGATCCGACTGGTATGGACGCTGCCGCCGAGGGAGACTTGCACAAGGGGAGAGCCGCCGTGGAGATGTCGCCGGCAGCACCGACTTTGAGGTAGCCGCTCCATGGGGGTGCGGGATGGAGCACCATCGGTGCCGGGTGGTTGAGTTAAGGATAAGATGCAATGCTTTGAGTGTACAACTTCTTTGGTGGCGCCGAGTAGGCCTTGGCTTCGTCCGAGGAGTCGATGAGGATGCTGCGATTCCGGTGGAGCAGGTTAAGGCGGCGCTGTGGGGATAGATTAGCCGTGATAGACGAGGCAATTGAAAGCACAAGTGCTCCCTGGGTGATTTTGGTAATTAATGTCAACATATCTCTTGTTGGACTAATACTTTTATCTAGTATGTTTCAGATAAGTTCAACAATGGAGTGGCATGGACTAGAGGATGTGGAACCCTTTCGAGATGATAAGGACAAAGGATTGGCTCAAGCTCAAAGCTCATGACTCTACATTTTTTTTCATTTTAGTGATCCAAGATCACATTGAGTCCATAGGAAAGCCAATACTATTAAGAGGGGATGAGGTGTTGCTTAATGGCTTGCTTGCTCAAAGTGCTTAGTGATATGCTCCACAGCCCTCAACCACTTTCTCACATCCACATATGTCCCAAACCAAAAGTCAAACTCGGCCCCACCGAAATATTCTATCCGGCACCACCGAGTTCTCTTGACATAGCCACTGCCAGAAACCCTAATCAATTCAGTCTCACCGATGGGATCTCGGTCTCACCGGGATGGGCTTGCAAACTCTCTGTTGCCTATTGCATTAATTTTGGTCTGACCGAAATATGAAATCGGTCCCACCGAGTTTGCTTGGCCAACTCTCTATTTAGCTTATTACCAAAATCGTCCCACCGAGTTTGTGTAATCGGTCCAACTAAGATGAGGCTTTACCCTAACCCTACCACATCAGTCCCACCGAGTTGACCATGTCGGTCCAACCGAAAATCCTAACATTCACATTTTGAACTAAATCGGTCTGACCGAGTTTTATACTTTGGTCCCACCGAGTTTGGTGATTTGTGTGTAACGGTTAGATTTTGTGTGGAGGCTATATATACCCCTCCAGCCACTCTTCATTCGTGAAGAGAGCCATCAGAATATGCCTACACTTCCAACATACATTTTTTGAGAGAGAACCACCTACACTTGTGTTGAGGTTAAGATATTCCATTCCAACCACATAAATCTTGATCTCTAGCCTTTCCCAAGTTGCTTTCCACTCAAATCATCTTTCTACCAAATCTAATCCTATGAGAGAGAGTTAAGTGTTGGGGAGACTATCATTTGAAGCACAAGAGCAAGGAGTTCATCATCAACACACCGTCTATTACTTTTTGGAGAGTGGTGTCTCCTAGATTGGTTAGGTGTCACTTGGGAGCCTCCGACAAGATTGTGGAGTTGAACCAAGGAGTTTCTACGGGCAAGGAGATCGCCTACTTCATGAAGATCTACCCTAGTGAGGCAAGTCCTTCGTGGGCGATGGCCATGGTGGGATAGACAAGGTTGCTTCTTCGTGGACCCTTCATGGGTGTAGACCTCCATGGACTCGCGCAACCATTACCCTTCGTGGGTTGAAGTCTCCATCAACGTGGATGTACGATAGCACAACCTATCGGAACCACGCCAAAAATCTCCGTGTCTCCAATTGTGATTGCACACTCCAATCCCATCCCTTTACATTCTTGCAACTTGCATGATTTACTTTTTGCTGCTCATATACTCTTATCATGCGTGCTTGATATGTATTTTGAATGTTTAAACTTGTGCCAAAACTCCACTTCAACTTAAAGAATTTATAAACTGCAACTTTTCTTGCTAAGAGTCTATTCACCCCCCTCTAGAGACCTCTTCTCCATCCTTTCAATTGGTATGAGAGCTTTGGTCTCCATTGCTTTGGTTTAAACACCTTTGGAGGAAGATGGACGAGTCTACGTTGGGGAGTCGTAGACGTAGAGTTCCTATTCCTGATGGATAGTACTTTCATGAGTGAAAAAAAATGAGATGCTTGAGATTTTCAATGGATATCATTTGACCAAGTACATTACTACTTGTGCTCGCATTGTTGATCCCTTGCATCCCACACCCGATGAGGATCTTGACATGATTTGCAACCTTAGAACTGTTAATCTTATTACTAGAGGTTTGCCTAGAAATTTTCTTGGTTGCTTGCCTACTCTTGATTGTGCCTACACCATATGGAGATTCCTTGAGGAACGATTTCCAAACTATTCCTTGAAAAACTTAGATGAGATCCTTCATAAGTCTATTGCCTTGAGTAAGATGAGTTCCAATGATTCCAAATTTGGTGATTGTTTATTTGAGCTTACAAATATTACGAGTGCCAAAGGAGATGTTGGAATCATTGGCAATATCATGTCCGAAGTCATTAGAATTCATAGAGATGAACATTGTTACGATCGTACTTCTAATGAATCACTCTCTCTAGGAATTGATCCACCACATGACGATGTTGAACATGGATACTATGATGAGGATGATGATAGTGACTATAATCTTGATGATGCGATGAGACACTTTGGTCTTATGGCCAATCTTCGCGGCTACATGGCTAGGGGAAAGGAATGGGTTCTTGATAGTGGATGTACTGATCATATGACCAGAGACAAAGATATGTTTCGTGAGCTTGCTGAAAACAATGGCCCTCGAAAGTATGTCACTTTCGGTGATAACTCAAAGGGTAAAGTGGTTGGCCTTGGTAAGGTGGCCATCTCACATGATAGCTCCATACAAAATGTTATGCTTGTTGAATCTCTTGGTTACAATTTACTTTCCGTATCTAGGCTTGCTGACTTTGGCTTCAACGTCCTATTTAGCGAAGTAGATTGCCAAGTGTTTCATAGAGATAATCATAAAATGGTCTTTACCGGTACATGTAGAGGTGATCTTTAGATTGTTGATTTCACTAAAAAGGCTCAACCTAGAACTTGCCTAATTGCTAAATCCTCAAAAGGTTGGTTGTGGCATAGGAGGTTAGGTCATGTGGGCATGCAAAATCTTGATAAGCTTATTAAAGGTGATCATATCCTTGGAGTAAAAGATGTTATATTTGACAAGGATGGACTTTGTAGTGCTTGTCATGCAGGAAAACAAGTTGGAGGAAGCCACCATGTGAAGAACATTATGACCACGAGAAGACCGCTTGAGCTACTTCATATGGATCCCTTTGGTCCCAATGCCTATAAGAGTCTCGGTGGTAACTCATTCAGTCTAGTTATAGTTGATGATTTTTCAAGATTTACGTGGGTGTTCTTTCTTGATGATAAATCGCAGGTCCAAAAGATCTTCAAGAACTTCGCTAGGAAAGCCCAAAATCAATTTGAAGTGAAGATCAAGAAGGTTCGCAGCAACAATGGAACGGAGTTCAAGAACACAAATGTGGATACCTTTCTTGATGAAGAAGGGATTTCACATGAGTTCTCGGCTACGTACACGCCTCAACAAAATGGAGTTGTTGAGAGGAAGAACCGAACTCTTATGGAGATTGCGAGGACGATGCTTGATGAGTACAAGACTCCAAAACACTTTTGGGCGGAAGCCGTTGAGACAGCTTGTCATGCAACAAATTGCTTGTATCTTCACAAGCTACTCGGCAAGACGACATATGAGCTCCTCACCGGTAACAAACCCCAAGTTGGATACTTTTGAGTATTTGGCTCAAAGTGTTACATTCTTGACAAGCATCGCCGTTCTAAATTTTCTCCTAAATCTCATGAAGGTTTCCTACTTGGTTATGGCTCAAACTCTCACACTTACCGTGTCTACAACAATTTCACCCAAAAGGTTGAAGAAACGGTAGATGTGAAGTTTGATGAATCTAACGGCTTGCAAGTAGAGCAATTGCCAATTCATATAGGAGATAAAGATCCTTCGGAAGCAATCCAAGACTTGTCTATTGGCAAGATTCGTCCAACGGAGGTGAAGGAGAGTACCTCGTCCGTCCAAGTGGAGGATTCCACCTCACGACAAGGTGAACCAAGAGTCGACATGGAAGCATCCACGAGTGGGACACATCAAGATGAAGAAAATGAGGAAGTACACCAACATGAACCTCATCAACCTCCTTCTCCACCAAGACAAGAGGAAAACAACGCCAATAATGAAGAAGGCCAAGAAGAAGGACAAGATGATGAAGAAGATGTTCCACCCCGACCCAAGCAAAAGCTTCCACGAGTTCGAGCAAGAGTCTCAAGAGACCATCCCATCGAGCAAATCTACAATGATACCGAAACTGGGAGAATCGCTCGCTCTAAATATCATTTGGCTAATTTTTGTGAACATTATTCATTCATCTCTATTATTGAACCTATGAAGGTTGAAGTAGCATTGGAAGATCTGGATTGGATAAACGCCATGCATGAAGAGCTACACAACTTTGACAGAAATCAAGTGTGGACATTGGTTGAGAAGCCCGACAACAACCACAACGTCATTGGTACCAAATGGGTGTTTCGCAATAAGTAGGATGAAGATGGTCAAGTCGTCCACAACAAAGCTCGTCTCATCCCCCAAGGCTACACTCAAGTCGAAGGTATGGACTATGGTGAGATATATGCCCCCATTGCTAGACTTGAATCCATTCGCATCTTGCTTGTCTATGCTAATCACCATGATATCAATTTATACCAAATGGACATTAAAAGTGCTTTTCTAAATGGTGAAATTGAGGAGGGAGTTTATGTTAAACAACCTCCCGGCTTTGTCAATCCTAAGAAACCCGATCATGTTTACAAACTTCACAAAGCTCTTTACGGTCTTAAATAAGCTCCTAGAGCATGGTATAAATGCTTGACCAAGTTCCTTATTGAGAAAGGCTTTGAGATCGGAAAGATCGATTCTACTCTTTTTACTAAAAGGGTTAATGGTGAATTATTTGTATGCCAAATTTATGTTGATGATATCATATTTGGTTCAACTAACCCTCATTTTAGTGAGAAGTTTGGAAAGCTAATGTCGGAGAAGTTTGAGATGTCTATGATGAGTGAACTCAAGTTCTTTATTGGTTTGCAAATCAAGCAAACTAAGGAAGGCACCTTTGTTTCTCAAACAAAGTACACCAATGACTTATTCAAGAAGTTCAACATGCAAGAAAGCAAAGGTATGAAAACTCCCATGCCAACTAGTGGACATCTTGATTTGATCAAGGATGGAAAATTGGTTGACCAAAAGGTGTACCACTCTATGATTGGTTCATTGTTATATCTATGTGCCTCCCATCCCGATATCATGCTAAGTGTGTGCATGTGTGCATGATATCAAGCGACCCCCAAAGAATGTCATCATAAGGTTGTGAAAAGGATAGTGAGATAGTTAATACATACACCAAATTTTGGCATTTGGTATCCTAAGAGGTCCTCTTTTGATCTTGTTGGCTATTCCGATTCGGATTATGCCGGAGACAAGGTTGATAGAAAGTCCACTTCGGGTACTTGTGAATTTCTTGGTAGATCTCTTGTGTCTTGGTCTTCCAAGAAACAAAACTCGGTATCCTTATCCACTGCCGAAGCGGAATACATTGTCGCCGGTTCATGTTGTGCTCAATTACTTTGGATGACCCAAACTCTTAAAGATTATGGGATCAACGTGAAACATGTTCCATTGCTTTGTGACAATGAAAGTGCTATTAAGATCTCTCACAATCCCGTGCAACATTCTCGAACTAAGCATATTGAAGTTCGTCATCATTTCATTCGAGATCATGTTGCTAAAGGGGACATTGATCTTAAACATGTTCGTACCGATAAGCAATTGGCGGATATATTCACCAAACCGCTTGATGAGAAAGTATTTTGCCGTTTGAGAGGTGAATTGAACATCATTGATGCTTCAAATTTGGAGTAGGAACTCCATTTAGATACATGCAAGGCATGAATCTATGAATAATCCTTGATATTTCTCTTATGATGATATTCATATGTCTTGGATATATTTGCACCCTTGCATGTTATCTAACCCTTGTAGGTACTTGGATGAATCTAAATCCATGAGATTGCAACTCACTCACATCTTGAGCAATCTCTACATCACCAAGTCTCTACTCCATGGTGGTTGAAGACAAGGAAGCATGAAATCCCTCAACATATCCTTTGACAAATTCTATATATCAAATTTCATTTGGTATCAAACTTCGGGATTGTCATTTTGGTTACACAAGTGCTCTTCCTTGCAAAACTAACCCATGTAGGTAGATGAACTCAACTCCAGGTGGTGCTCCCAACCATTCTTGCGCTACATCAACCTTGAGCACCCCACACAAGTTCAACTACATGATCAAGATCAATACCACCACCCAAGGTATGTCATTCCATCTTAGAGAAGCTTTACCTCAAGTCATAGGTCAAAGCAACTCAACAAGATGTGAATACATCAAATGCTTAAATGAAAAATGGTAACCCCATTTTGAGCTTAAACGATGAGTATGACTTATGATCAAGTGTTCTCACTTGACTCCTTAGTCAATATACTCTAACATAGGTGACTTTGTCACCACCCAATTGTAGATGAATTTATCTAGTGTTTCTTTGAGTTTTTACATTTTGCCCTTTGCATATTTATTCCCCTTTCCTTTATCAAAAAAAACTTCATCTAGATTTTGTTTTCTCTGTTTTGTTCTGCATTCCCTGCATCCAATTCCTTGCAAATCTTTGTGAGATCCTATTTGCCTAGTGATATGAGGTGACAAGTGTTCTCTCTATGTTGAACTCCGTCACACCGATCTGTTTCTTCCGGTCACACCGAACCAATTCGGTACCACCGAAGACTACAACTCGGTATCACCGATTTCACTGCAGAGAAGACAATTTGCCATATGTTCCTGTAGTTTTATTCCACCTCCACTCGATGATTCTTGTCCTCTACCAGCATCATAATCTATATGCTTCTTTGCTCTGTGACTCAAGGACCAAACCTATTTTGACTCACACTCCAGAAGATCCCTTCTTGGAAATTGATGTCAAAGGGGGAAAGAGATCACATCAAAGCTTATTCTCTTCAAAGGGGGAGAGTGAGAAAAAGGGAGAGAGAGGTAATCACCTCAAAGGCCCCAGATGCTTGGTGTTCAAGAGGAGAGAAGTCACATGTCTTTAAGAGGAGAAAGACATGTCTATGTTTATGTTTATGATCTGTTTTTTGCTCTGATCTTGGTTCCCTATGTCCTCCCATTATACAATATAAGATTCGTGGGGAGAAAGACTGCTAGGGAAGGAAATCTTTGAATTCATTGCATATCTTTATCTTTTGGGGACATGTCTACATCAAATAGAGTACTCAGTACTCACTCTCTACATGTCATCCAATCTTGGTACTCTTGTGGTTTCTTTTGGCTGCTCTGGCTTGTAGATGTACCTGTGTTATCTAAGCTTTTTTACTCAGGTTCATCTCCTTCTAAGCCAACTCAAGACCACAAGGTAAGTATATGCATCACACTCATGTGCATGAGGATTTCTTGCTGACGTACATATTGTTTGCAAGAAAGACTCATGAGCATGTAGGTACATTTCCTATATTCACATCTTTTGCTCTAATGCATATAGCCAAGATACATGTAACACATTGCTTGCTCCGTCATGCTTATGCATTCACATGCCCTTATATTCCATATTTACATGATTGCATACATATAGGGGGAGCCTATGCATGTTACATGTGTTTCCAAAGCTTTACTCGCTATTCTCTATATCTTTATCTAAAGCTTTGATGTATGTTGTCATCAATTAGCAAAAAGGGGGAGCTTGAAAGCACAAGTGCTCCCTGGGTGATTTTGGTAATTAATGTCAACATATCTCTTGTTGGACTAATGCTTTCATCTAGTATGTTTCAAATAAGTTCAACAATGGAGTGGCATGGACTAGAGGATGTGGAACCCTTTCGAGACGATAAGGACAAAGGATTGGCTCAAGCTCAAAGCTCAGGACTCTACATTTTTTTATTTTAGTGATCCAAGATCACATTGAGTCCATAGGAAAGCCAATACTATTAAGAGGGGATGAGGTGTTGCTTAATGGCTTGCTTGCTCAAAGTGCTTAGTGATATGCTCCACAACCCTCAACCACTTTCTCACATCCACATATGTCCCAAACCAAAAGTCATACTCGGCCCCACCGAAATCTTCTATCCGGCGCCACCGAGTTCTCTTGACATAGCCACTGCCAGAAACCCTAATCAATTCGATCTCACTGATGGGATCTCGGTCTCACCGAGATGGGCTTGCAAACTCTCTGTTGCCTATTGCATTTATTTTGGGTCTCACCGAATATGAAATCGGTCCCACCGAGTTTGCTTGGCCAACTCTCTGTTTAGCTTATTACCAAAATCGGTCCCACCGAGTTTGTGTAATTGGTCCAACCGAGATGAGGCTTTACCCTAACCCTAGCACATCGGTCCCACCGAGTTGATCAGGTCGGTCCCACCGAAAATCCTAACGCTCACATTTTGAACTAAATCGGTCTGACCGAGTTTTATACTTCGGTCCCACCGAGTTTGGTGATTTGTGTGTAATGGTTAGATTTTGTGTGGAGGCTATATATACACCTCCAGCTACTCTTCATTCATGAAGAGAGCCATCAGAATATGCCTACACTTCCAACATACATTTTCTGAGAGAGAACCACCTACACTTGTGTTGAGGTCAAGATATTCCGTTCCAACCACATAAATCTTGATCTCTAGCCTTTCCCAAGTTGCTTTCCACTCAAATCATCTTTCTACCAAATCCAATCCTATGAGAGAGAGTTGAGTGTTGGGGAGACTATCATTTGAAGCACAAGAGCAAGGAGTTCATCATCAACACACCGTCTATTACCTTTTGGAGAGTCGTGTCTCCTAGATTGGTTATGTCTCACTTGGGAGCCTCCGTCAAGATTGTGGAGTTGAACCAAGGAGTTTGTATGGGCAAGGAGATCGCCTACTTCGTGAAGATCTACCCTAGTGAGGCAAGTCCTTCGTGGGCGATGGCCATGGTGGGATATACAAGGTTGTTTCTTCGTGGACCCTTCATGGGTGGAGCCCTCTGTGGACTCTTGCAACCGTTACCCTTCGTGGGTTGAAGTCTCCATCAACGTGGATGTACGATAGCACCAACTATCGGAACAACACCAAAAATCTCCATGTCTCCAATTGTGTTTGCACACTCCAATCCCATCCCTTTACATTCTTGCAACTTGCATGATTTACTTTCCGCTGCTCATATACTCTTATCATGCTTGCTTGATATGTATTATGAATGTTTTAACTTGTGCCTAAACTCCACTTCAACTTAAAGAATTTAAAAACTATAATTTATCTTGCTAAGAGTCTATTCACCCCCCTCTAGACACCTCTTCTCGATTCTTTCAGCAATCATCGGAGCAGCTCCTTAGAGGTGGAGGACTGGGCGGCTGAACCGGCGGGATGATGAGATCGACAATGGATCCTCATTCAGGGAAGTGGATGAGGGACGTCGAGCTGTTGCGGTGGACGACATCGTCGGGGAAGAGGCTCCGGCTGGGTAGCGGTGAGGTGGCAGATGAAGGAGGGTGGGGTTTCGCGGTTGGAAAGGAGAGGTTATGGCTGCCTAGGATTTCGAATGGCAAAAAGGAGGCGATGGGAGGGGGGACCATGACTTAGGGACGTGCTTGTCCAAAATGTAGGGTGTGTTACAAAAGTACCCCCACCGATTTGAACTAGCGGCTCTTTCAGCTTAGGGTTAGAAGGGGGATTTCGTGTTTTGGGATTTGGCAGTTGGAGGGAGTTTCCGCGCGGTTGTAATTTCGGGATAGCAAGGCGCGGGTTGAATTTTAGGGACAAGCCTAACGTGTAATAATGTACATACCAAATCAATTCGCACTTCCCTTAATGAAAAAAACAAAGAAAATAAAACTATTCGCACCACACAAAGAGAGAGTCTTGTCCCATTTTACTGTACAAATGCTATTCAAAGCTATGAATCCATGTTATGCCCAATTAAATTTTTTTGCTGGTTGTATAATGCATGTAACCTACTCATACGAACATTTTAGTGCATTCCAAATGTCTATACTACCGCTGCAATTCGAACTAAATTTGAATTTGTTTCTCTATTTGAATAATAATCTACAATCATGATTGTTGTGAAGTTAAACCATCATTCGTATATTATCTTAACAACACACCACTTGATTACTATAGAGATAGATATGAACTATGTGTACGATATGAACTCAAATTCAAAATTTTGAATACACTTCATGTTGATTCCAAATAATAGTACATTTGATGTACTAACTAGATCTTCATAATCTAAACCATGTTTCATAAGTACATTGTGTTTATCACACAAAGTATAGTGCCCCACCCCCTACATTATGACAAGTATTTAGCCCTAAGCTGCAAAAGCCACACATTATCACAATTTCAAATAAATGTTCTATATATTATATGTAGCATAACATGTTCATAACCACACCATGCGTATCACCATTATATATATTCATGCGTGTGTCGGTTTAAAACACTATGCTATCTTCTTCAAATATCCGAATCCACTTTTATAATGAATTATGATCTCTATTCGTCTTTTACACCCATACAATCCTCTTATCTTTGTAGCTAGCGCTATCTTTCTCTCATGCATGCACACGCCCGCCTCCCTCTCACCCTCCCTCGGCATTCTCTAGCTCCATCATGCACATTCATCATTTCACTTTAGGTCATTCACCCATGGTGTGTGTAGGCCCCCAGCTCCATCTTTCCAGCGCATGATAGCCCACAAGTATAGGGGATCAATTGTAGCCTCTTTCGATAAGTAAGAGTGTCGAACCCAACAAGGAGCTAAAGGTAGAACAAATATTCCCTCAAGTTCTATCGACCACCGATACTACTCTACGCATGCTTAACGTTCGCTTTACCTAGAACAAGTATGAAACTAGAAGTACTTTGTAGGTGTAACGGGATAGGTTTGCAAGAATATAAAGAGCACGTAAATAAAAACTTGGGGCTGTTTTAGGTAAAGAAGCAATAAAGTTAGTATAGAGAGTGTGGAAAAGTGGTGGTAGGAGTTGCAAAATTGTCCCTAAGCAATTGACTACTTTACTAGGCCGATAGCAAGTTTTATGTGGGAGAGACAACTACTAGTATGTCATCCCTGACTTGGAATTCTATGCACTTATGATTGGAACTATTAGCAAGCATCCGCAACTGCTAACGTTCATTAAGGTAAAACCCAACTATAGCATTAAGATATATTGGTCCCCCTTCAATCCCGTATGCATCAATTTCTATGCTAGGATGAAGCTTCTGTCACTCTTGCCCTCCAATACATAGTCCTCTCAACATACAACTCCTATGGTGTGATCCATGCGCGCGCTCATATGATGGGCACCAAAGGACAGCAACATAACCACAAGCAAATTAAACCAATCATAGCAATTAAACAATTACCGATAGGACAACGAAAATCTACTCAGACATCATAGGATGGCAACACATCATTGGATAATAATATGAAGCATAAAGAACCATGTTCAAGGAGAGGGTACAACGGGTTCCGGGAGAGTGGACCACTGTAGATAGATGGGGGAAGGTGATGAAGATGTTGGTGAAGATGATGGAGGTGTTGGTGTAGATCGTCGTTACACGATGATGGCCCCGACGGTGTTCCGGTGCCACCGGGAGAGAGGGGGAGAGAGCCCCCTTCTTCTTCTTCTTCTTCTTCTTCTTCTTCTTCTTCTTCTTCTTCTTCTTCTTCTTCTTCTTCTTCTTCTTCTTTCTTGACCTTATCCCTAGATGGGAGAAGGGTTTACCCTCTGGTCCATGGCCTCCATGACGGCGGAGGGGCGAGAGCCCCTCCGAGATTGGATCTGTCTCTCTGTCTCTCTCTGTTTCCGCGCTTCAAATTCTGGCCTTTCACCGTTTCTTATATTCCTGGAGATCGGTAACTCCGATTGGGCCTAAATTTTAACACGATTTGTATCCAGATATTGGCTTTCTTGCGGCGAAAGAATGGCACCAACCGCCTTACGGGGTGACCACGAGGGTCAGGGGCGCGCCCACCCCCTGGGGGGCGCCCCCTGCCTTGTGGCCCCCTCGGGCATCGTCTCATGTTGATTCTTCTTCCCAAAAATCACATATATTCCAAAAAATCTCCGTAAGTTTTTATCCAGCTTGGACTCCATTTGATATGGATTTTCTGTGAAACAAAAAACATGCAACAAACAGGAACTGGCACTGGGCACTGGATCAATATTGTGAGAGATAGCAACTTATATTACTAGGAGGCCAAAGCCACCATATATAATGTACATGAGGATGCTAAAAGGCAAGAATACAAAAGGCCAAAGGCCATCATCAATATAACTCTAACACCCCCTGTCGGTGTCAAAACTGGCGGATCTCGGGTAGGGGGTCCCGAACTGTGCGTCTAGGCCAGATGGTAACAGGAGACAAGGGACACGAAGTTTTACCCAGGTTCGGGCCCTCTCGATGGAGGTAAAACCCTACGTCCTGCTTGATTAATATTGATGATATGGGTAGTACAAGAGTAGATCTACCACGAGATCGAGGAGGCTAAACCCTAGAAGCTAGCCTATTGTATGATTGTTGATGTGTATGTTGTCCTACGGACTAAAACCCTCCGATTTATATAGACACCGGATAGGGTTAGGGTTACATGGAGTCGGTTACAATGGTAGGAGATTTTCATATCCGTATCGCCAAGCTTGCCTTCCACGCCAAGGAAAGTCCTTTCCGGACACGGCACGGAGTCTTCAATCTTGTATCTTCATAGTCCAGGAGTCCGGCTGAAGGTATAGTCCGGCTATCCGAATACCCCCTAATCCAGGACTCCCTCAGTAGCCCCTGAACCAGGCTTCAGAGACGACGAGTCCGGCGCACATATTGTCTTCGACATTGCATGGCGGGTTCCTCCTCCAAGTACTTCATAGAAGATTTTGAACACAAAGATAGTGTCCCGCTCTGAAAAATAAGTTTCCACATATTGCCATAGAGAGAATAATATTTACACAAATCTAATCTGCTGACATATTCCGCAGTGTGACATCACACCACGGCCAAGCTTTTATTCAAACTGTTTTACTGTCCCATCTCAGCGCGTTATGCGAGGCGGTTTCCTTGGCATGTCTTGTTAAAGCAGAGATCGTGTCCCCTTATTCCGGGATTCTCATCAATACGGGCGTGGGTAACCCAACCGCGCCATCGATTACGGCACTTGGAGATAAGCGAGTTTTATCAGACTGGTGGGGACATGTAGCTGCGTCCACCCATATAAGGTGATAAAGATCCACCTTTTCACCTACGCCTTCTTCCTCCTTCACCTATCCATTCTTGCGCACTCGAACTCCAGCACCCAAGTCCGTACTCCCAACCTCAACCTTCTCCAGCCATGTCCGGAGCGGGAGGCAAGTGGATGGTCTCCTCCGTCATGGAGGGGCATATCAAAAAGCTGAGGAAGGCCGGATACGTGTCTAACGACATTGCGTACCGGCTCCCCGAGAAGGGGCGGCTCATCCCCACCCCTAGGCCCCATGAGAGGGTGGTGTTTCTCCCCCATTTCCTCCACGGACTGGGCTTCCCTCTCCACCCATTTGTCCGGGGGCTCATGTTCTACTACGGCCTGGATTTCCACGATCTGGCCCCGAACTTCGTCCTCAACATCTCGGCGTTTATCGTCGTGTGCGAGGCCTTCCTCCGCATCCGCCCCCATTTCAGCCTATGGCTCAAGACTTTCAACGTCAAGCCGAAGGTGGTGCGCGGCAGCCAAGCGGAGTGCGGAGGCGCCATGGTGGGCAAGATGGACAACGTCCTCTGGCTCGAGGGCTCCTTTGTGGAGACCCTGAAGGGGTGGCAATCGGGGTGGTTTTACATCACCGAGCCGCGCGATGCCGAATGGGTCGCGCCCCCTGAGTTTCGGTCCGGACCCCCAACGCGGCTCACATCCTGGAAAGAGATGGGCCTGTCGTGGGGTAAAAAAGGAGAGCTGACCGGACTCCAAACATGCGTCAAAACCCTGGTGGACAAGAAGCTCAAACTTGTCAACGTAGTCCAGGTTATGCTCATCCGCTTGATCCTCCCGTGCCAACAACGGGCTTTCAACCTATGGGAGTTCGACCCGGCGCGGCACCAAACTCTGAGCAGGCTCTTCGACACGACGTACGAAGATGCCTGGAAGATGCTTTTCAAGGGTGCCGAGGCTCCCGCATCCGCTACTGAGGAGCGCGGATTAAGTGCGCAGCATCATGCTCTCGCGGTAAGCTGTTTTTTTCCTTTTACAAGGTATCAGTTTTTCATAGTTTGACTCCATGCGGGATCTAAACTCCCTTACCTTTGATAGGATTGGAAGGTGACATCCGGACAGATCAACTGTCCGGCTCCTTTGCCCGAAGGCCCAGCGGATGCTCGCTTGGCGAAGCTGCTGGTTCTGGCACCCTATGTGGTGCCGGAGAAGAAGGTCAAGAAGAAGGCCACGGGGACTCGAAAGAGGGCCCGACGCCCGGAGGTGTCGGATTCATCATCCGACGAATCCAAGACGCACTCCTCCCGTGAAGACGAGAAGGTGGAAGAGACCCCTCCCCCTCCAGCGGGGGAAGGGAAGAAAAGGAAGGCCGCCCCAACTGGGGAGGCCGAAGGGTCCAAGAAGGGGAAAACCCTTCCTCCGGACTGCTCCACCGACGCCGAGGACGGCGGAGAGGAGTGGGCGCCTAGGGCCAAGCCCCTGGCCAAATCATAAGTATCTGGATACCAGAGTAATTCATAGTATTCGTTTATTGCACAGCTTTCCCTCATGTCGAATATGTTTATGCAGCCCACCCAAAGACCGGCTCGATGCGTCGTCGAGCGGCTCACTGGACTCGTCGGACGTGAACTCACTTCCGACGTCTTCCTCCCCCCGCCCTACGGACGACACCGAAGTGTTGTCCCAACAGGTTCCAAGCCGGGAGGAGGTGGTCCTGGAGGCGCCGCAAGGCAACCTCCCGGACTCCAGGAGCAAAGGGGATGAAACCCCCCAGGGCTCCAAGTCCGGCTCTAGGCCAGACACCGCTTCGGAACCTTCAAAGGTTCCAGAGTCCGGCGGGGGACCTCCTTCCAAGAGGAGCAAGTCCACCATGCCAGCGGACCCCATCCAACCGGAGGCGCGGGACAATATGTTGCAGGCGCTCCAAGGCGCCTCCCTCGATGAGGAGCACCGTGCCATTATGAGTACGGTGGTCCAGAAGGTTCAGTCCGCCAAGAGCGGACCAACCGAAGCTTGTACTAGCCTTTTGACAGGCTTTGAGGTAAGTAAAGAATGTGTAAATGATATTACCGCATAGACATTAGCCCCTGATGCTTTGTTTGGCGTTCGGGAAGAAAAGCCGAATAGAGGATCAAATAAAATTCGCAGGAGTCTAACAAAAGTAGTCAATATGCGTATGCAGGCTTCTCTACTTGCATCCGCCGCACTGACTGCGGAAGTGGACACGCTAAAGCAGAACGTCGAGCGGTCCGAGCAAGAGCTCGGTCGTGCCAAGAAGCAGCTCGAGGACAATGAAGGTAAGAAATACCTTGTTTAAATATATATATAAAAGGTGCAATTGCAAAAAATGACAGGATTATCGTGGCTATTGTAGGGGCCACGTCTGAGGTGGCGACCCTTAAGCAAGCGCCGGACGAGGCCGAGAAGAGGGCAGCCTCAGAGCGCACCGAGCGGGAGAAGTATGAGGCCGAAGTTGGCAAGGTGCGGCAAGAGCTCCAGGCTCTCATGGAAAAACATGAGAGTTTGGAGCTTGACTCAAAGACGCAAGCGTCCGAGCTTGTTGTGGCTATTGAAAATGCCAAATCTGCCAAGGCCGAATCCCAGAAGACCCTCCAGGAGTTGGATGAGGTGAGGAAGATAGCGGCGGGTAAGGCATTCTTTATGCAAAGCAAACACATAAACGTGAGTTACTTGTTACTTACCCGAATCCGGAGCTCTCCAAGAGCGTTCGCATATCTTCCCCGGAGTGTGTCCGATGCCGCCGCATTCTATCGAGCTGAGGAGGGCAGCTCGATGGAGAAGGTGTTCTGGTCTCAGTACGCTGAGGCCGGACACCCCGTGCCCCTGAGCGACCAGCTGAAGCAACTGGTCGAGCTCCACAAGGCGGCCGAACAGGCCATGAAGGGCCTCATTGTTCGGCTGTGGCCTGGAGGGGCTCTTCGTGGGAGCTATTTTGGGCTGGTGCGGCGGCTGGTGGAGGCCTGTCCAAGGCTCGAAGTCATCAAGTGCTCCATCTGTATTGAGGGCGCTCGTAGGGCCCTTGCCCATGCTAAGGTGCACTAGGGCAAGCTGGATGCTGAGAAGCTTGTGAAGGACGGGCCACCGCCGGGGAAAGAGCATCATAAGCCCGAGAATTACTATAAGGATATTCTGAAGGGTGCCCGCCTTGTGGCGGATGAATGTTCTAGGGATGTAATTTTTGAGTGAAACTTGCTCGTTTTGTCCTGTGTGCTGAAAACTTGTTTATATGCGCTACGCAATGTTGTTAGAATTTAAAATATTACCTTCTATGCATCTGTTTATCAATTCTTAGAGATGGCGAGTCGTCGGCTTCTGCCCCCGTGCCGCTAGTGCTGGGGTGTTCGGGGATAAACCTGAGCGCTCTTTTTCCCATGTTTGGGTCCTTCGAGGGAGGCGCTCAGCCCAACGAACAAGCCAATCGGACTATAATGCGTGAACACTCTCACTTAGCCATAGAATTCTATAATTTTAAATTTCGGTGAAGCCCCTGGTATTCGGAAGACCGAGTTCGGGGCGCTATCCACACCTTGACCGGACAGAGCCGGCTCCTCGCCCCAAGCGGCATAAGTCTTTAGGGACTTGAAAAAACCTCTCGAACAGAGACCAACTCTCGCTTCATCATGACAGTCAGTTTTAGCTTTCTCCACTGAGGTGCTCGACCCAGCTCAACCGGGGCACATTCACAGTGGTTCTCCTAGTGCTACCTTAGCCGATATAGCGGAACGTAAGGCACCAAAACATAGGAGCCGGGCAAACCCAACTATTGACCCAAGACATGATTCGGAGCCGATGCATATAATGCTATAAGTTCGGGGTGCCGCACTTTGTTAAAGTGTTCGGACTTCTCACACCATATTGAGGGGTACTAAAGCCCCTGGCGTATTTTGGCCGTACCAACGTGTACGGGTGCAACATGTCGTTAAGGAACATATATAAAGAAAAAAAGGTAATGCAAAAATAGACAAAAGCTATGCATTGTTTATTAGAAAGGGCTGTGATCAAAGCAGAACGATACAATTCCAGGGGCAAGCTACGGAATAGTATGTGGAACGGGTATACTGCTAGTGATAGAGACTACCTGGGAGTTCCATAGTGCGGCGTAGCTTGTCTGCTTCCCTGGTTCTTGCATCGTTTGTGCGGCAATTGAACTGCCGAACAGGCCTTCCGAAGGATGAAGTCCTGAAAGTAAGAGAAAATTAAAAAATCGGCAGCCCCTAGTACGGTTTAAGCCGTGTTTTGGGCGTGCCGTGATGGTGCCCCTCCCCCTGTGCCCATGGTATCTCTAGAGCATATTATGTACGCGAAGTACTGGCATCGCCTTTTTGCGAGGGTTGGGGTTGGGGCCGCATTGCTACGCCTGCTCGGATCGTGCCAGGCGGTGTTGTTGTAGGTTACTCCGGGCGCGCTTGACGGTGTCCGGTCGTTTAGTGGCCGGACTGGAGAACTGCCTGGAGAGGCTTCTTTGAACTTCCGCTGCAAGGGCCGCCGTGTGCTCCTCCGTTCGGAGGGAGCATTCAGTGTTTCCATTGACCGTAATTACTCCTCGAGGGCCTGTCATCTTGAGCTTAAGGTATGCGTAATGCGGTACCGCATTGAACTTAGCGAATGCGGTTCGCCCGAGCAGTGCGTGATAGCCACTGCGAAATGGGACTATGTCAAATATTAACTCCTCGCTTCGGAAATTATCCGGAGATCCGAAGACCACTTCAAGTGTGACTGAGCCTGTACAGTTGGCCTCTACACCTGGTATTACGCCTTTAAAGGTCGTTTTGGTGGGCTTAATCCTCGAGGGATATATGCCCATTTTCCGCACTGTATCCTAGTAAAGCAGGTTCAGGCTACTGCCGCCGTCCATAAGGACTCTAGTGAGATGAAATCCGTCAATAATTGGGTCTAGAACCAATGCGGTGAATCCGCCATGACGGATGCTAGTGGGATGGTCCCTTCGATCAAAGGTGATCGGGCAGGAGGACCATGGGTTGAACTTTGGGGCGACTGGCTCTACCGCGTATACGTCCCTTAACGCACGCTTCCGCTCCCTTTTGGGGACATGGGTTGCGTATATCATGTTCACCGTCCGCACTTGTGGGGGAAAACCCTTCTGTCCACTGTTGTTCGGCGGCCGGGGCTCCTCGTCGTCATCGCTATGCAGCCCCTTGTCTTCATTTTCGGCGTTTAACTTGCCTGCCTGCTTGAACACCCAACAGTCCCTGTTGGTGTGATTGGCTGGCTTTTCGGGGGTGCCATGTATCTAGCACGAGCGGTCGAGTATTCGGTACAAACTGGACGGGCCCCTAGGATTCCTTTTGAATGGCTTTTTCCGCTGACCGGATTTAGAGCCTATGAATCCGGCATTAACTGCCGTATCCTCAGCATTGTCGCTGTTAATGCGGCGCTTCTGCTTGTTACGACGCGACCTGCCACTACTGTCCCTGGTGTCAGAATTACCAGGGTTCTTGGTCATATTGTTGCTACGAGCAAGCCAGCTGTCTTCTCCCGTGCAAAAGCGGGTCATGAGTGTCGTGAGTGCTACCATAGATTTCGGCTTTTCCTGTACAAGGTGCCGGGCCAGCCACTCGTCACGGATATTGTGCCTGAAGGCTGCTAGGGCCTCAGCGTCCGGACAGTCGACTATTTGATTTTTCTTTGTTAGGAACCGTGTCCAGAATTGCCTGGCCGATTCCTCTGGCTACTGAATTACGTGACTTAGGTCATCGGCGTCTGGGGTTCGGACATAAGTGCCCTGGAAATTGTCGAGGAATGCGGCTTCCAGGTCCTCCCAACAACTGATTGATCCTGTTGGCAAGCTGTTAAGCCAATGCCGAGCTGGTCCTTTAAGCTTGAGTGGGAGGTATTTGATGGCGTGGAAATCATCGCCGTGGGCCATGTGGATATGAAGGAGATAATCCTCGATCCATACCGTAGGATCTGTTGTGCCATCATATGATTCGATGTTTACGGGTTTGAAACCCTCGGGGATTTGATGATCCATTATTTTGTCTGTAAAGCAGAGTGGGTGTGCGGCGCCTCTGTATTGGGCTATATCATGACGTAGCTCCAATGAGCCTTGTCTACTGTGTTCGGCCCCGCCGAATTTGTGGCCAGCATGACGGTTACCGTCTCGAGCCGTGGGGCACCCACGCGATCCGTAGATTGATCTTGTTTGCCTTGCCTTGTCCTCCAACATGTCTCGTAAGTCCAGCGCATATTCCCGTGCCTTGGTACGGGGTGCGGCTTGAGTGGAGGGCCGAGAGGCCTCTCTGTCGTGGCCACGAGGTGGCCGGTCGGCCGCATCAAGTGCTTCCTCCTCTAATCGGGGTAGCAACCTGCGCTTTGGGTAGCTCTTGGAGGGGCGTTCGAGTTTATGCTCTTCGGCCGCAAGGACTTCAGTCCATCTGTCGACTAGCAAATCTTGATCAGCCCTAAGTTGTTGCTGTTTTTTCTTGAGGCTTCTTGCCGTGGCCATAAGCCTGCGTTGAAAACGCTTTTGCTCGACGGGATCCTCTGGCACGACGAATTCGTCGTCGTCGAGGCTTGCCTCGTCTTTGGAGGGAGGCATATAATTATCGTCCTCGACCTCTGTGTCTGCCGCTCTCTCGTGAGGGCTGGTTTCTCCATCCTCCTGTGCTAAATCTTGCTAGAGGGGGTTTTCTTCGGCGCTTTTCGGAGTATTATTATCTCCCGTGCTGGAATCACCGTGTTTATTTTGGCGGGATTTTGAGCGGCGCCGCTGACGCTGGCGCTTAGGCTATTTCTTGGAGGGGTCATCCTCCGCTGTTCCATCGCCATCTCCCTCTTTTGGGGTGTCCACCATGTATATGTCATATGACGAGGTGGCTTTCCAGGGCCTAGTAGGCACTGGTTCTTCATCATCTCCTTCATCGGCGTCCATACCGTCGATATCTTCGGAGTCAAAGTCGAGCATGTCGGTTAAGTCGTCGATAGTGGCTACAAAGTGGGTGGTGGGTGGGCTTTGAATTTCTTCATCGTCCGTACCCCAACCTTGTTGACCGTAGTCCCGCCAGGGCTCTCCTGATAAAGAGAGAGACTTCAGTGACTTCAGGATATCGCCAAAAGGCGAGTGCTGAAAGATGTCCGCGGCAGTGAACTCCATGATCGGTGCCCAATCGGATTCGATCGGTAGGGGCGCGGGGGGCTCGGAGTCCGGAGAGGAGTCCGGCTCCTTGGAGTCACGGGTCTCGCAGAATACGGGGCTGGTGCTTGGCTCAATCACCGTTGGGGTTGCAGCCCCCGAGGTGGCGTCCAACCGCCCATCCTCGATCGGCGCGGTTGGCTCCGAGTTAAGGGTCGGAGCCGATGCGGATGCGGCCTCCAGGGCACTGTTCGGCGGCAGAGCTAGATCATGCTCATCATGACAGTGCGGCACGCTCGATAGTGGCTCGAATCCGTCGAAGCTCAAGTCCCCGCGGATGTCTGCCGTGTAGTTTAAATTTCCGAATCTGACCTGACGGCCAGGGGCATATCTTTCGATCTGCTCCAGACGGCAAAGCGAATTGGCCCGCAGTGCGAAGCCGCCGAAGACGAAGATCTGTCCGGGGAGGAAGGTCTCACCCTGGACTGCATCGCTATCGATGATCGTAGGAGCCATCGAGCCTGACGGCAACGACACAGAGGAACTCTCAATGAAAGCACCAATGTCGGTGTCAAAACCGGCGGATCTCGGGTAGGGGGTCCCGAACTATGCATCTAGGCCGGATGGTAACAGGAGACAAGGGACACGAAGTTTTACCCAGGTTTGGGCCCTCTCGATGGAGGTAAAACCCTACGTCCTGCTTGATTAATATTGATGATATGGGTAGTACAAGAGTAGATCTACCACGAGATCGAGGAGGCTAAACCCTAGAAGCTAGCCTATGGTATGATTGTTGATGTGTATGTTGTCCTACGGACTAAAACCCTCCGGTTTATATAGACATCGGAGAGGGTTAGGGTTACATGGAGTCGGTTACAATGGTAGGAGATCTTCATAACCGTATCGCCAAGCTTGCCTTCCACGCCAAGGAAAGTCCCTTCCGGACACGGGACGGAGTCTTCAATCTTGTATCTTCATATTCCAGGAGTCTGGCTGAAGGTATAGTCCGGCTATCCGAATACCCCCTAATCCAGGACTCCCTCACCCCCCCTCAAACTCACGGTGGCTCGACAACACTGAGTTTGGAGAGGTGAAATTTATGTTGTGCTCTAGTCTGTGCCTTCGTGAAGAAGTCCGCTAGCTGTAACTCGGAAGGCACATACTGAAGAGCAATAACATGATCCTGCGCAGCAGCGCGCACATAATAAGCATCAACACCAATATGCTTGGTAAGCTCATGCTTCACAGGGTCCCGCGCAATACTGATAGCACCTGTACTGTCGAACAAGAGGGTGGTAGGTGTAGTAACAGAAACACCAAAATCCTCCAGTAGCCATCGTAACCAAGTCACCTCTGCTGTCAGAAGAGCCATAGCTCTCAACTCGGCCTCTGCACTCGAACGAGAAACTGCAGTATGTTTCTACGTCTTCCAGGCAATGAGAGAACCACCAAGAAAAACACAGTAAGCAGAAAGTGAACAGCGATCTGAAGGATCACTGGCCCACGTAGCATCTGAATAGGCCTGGAGTTGTAACGAGTTGGAACAAGGAAAAAGGAGACGATGAGAGATCGTGCCACGAAGATATCGTAGAACACGAAGAAGGTGACTATAGTGAACTGAAGTGGGAGCGGAAACAAACTGGCTCAGAATATGGACATGATTGGAGATATCCGGACGAGTGACAGCAAGATAGACAAGACTCCCAACAAGATGACGATAACGCGTCAGATCAGATAAGAGCTCACCATCAGAAGCACGAAGGTTAACATTGAGCTCCATAGGAGTCTCAGCAGTGCACTTGTCACTAAGAGCCGCACGAGCAAGAAGATCATGGATATACTTTTCTTGGGAAATAGAAAAGCCATCAGAGGAGGAGGAAACCTCAATCCCAAGAAAGTAACGAAGGGGACCAAGATCAGACATAAGAAACTGCTCACTGAAACTAGCCTTGACAAAGGCAATGTATTTAGAATCATTGCCAGTGATGATCATGTCATCAACATATAGAAGAAGAAGAGTGCGACCACAAGCAGAAAGGTGGATAAACAACGCTGGATCATGAGCACTGGGCGAAAAACCAGCTGTAGTGACCACAGAGGCAAAACGCTCAAACCAAGCGCGGGGGGCTTGCTTAAGGCCATATAGAGAGCGACGAAGATGACAAACCATGCCATCAGGAACTGAATACCCAGGTGGTGGCTGCATATAAACTTCCTCACGTAAACTCACCATTAAGAAAGGCATTCTTAACATCAAGCTGAGACACAGACCAGTGGCGAACAGAGGCCACGGTGAGAAGTGTGCGGACAGCGGTCATTTGGGCCACAGGAGCAAAAGTTTCATTGTAATCATGACCATACTCCTGCTGAAAGCCACGAGCCACAAGACGAACTTTATAACGCTCAAGAGAACCATCAAAGCGAGTCTTAATATTATAGACCCACTTACAAGTGATGGGATGAACAAGGGGAGGAAGAGAAACCAGGTCCCACGTGCCATTGCGCCCAAGGGCAGCAATCTCCTCTGCCATTGCAAACTGCCATTCAGGATGAACAATAGCATCTCGATAAGAAGTTGGCTCAAGAACGGTCGAAAGACCATAGCGAGAAGGAGAATATCGGTCAAGGGGCGGACAAGGCCGAGAATGAAGACCATAAGGTGGGTGAGAGGAGGAAGATGATGCACTAGAAGTAGAGGGCACATTTGTAGACTTATCCACAAGACGTGAACGCCGAGTGTAATGGAAAGGAAATGAGGGAAGAGGTGGAATCACTGAAGGTGGAGATGAGGAATGTATCGGTGATGAAGGTGAAGAAGGAGAAGGTATCAATGATGAAGGTGGAGAAGGAGAAGGTATCGGTGATGAAGGTGGAGAGTCATGCGATGAGGGAGGAGAAGAAATCGTAGGAGAGGACAGGATCAGATCTGCAACAGCGGGACGAGGAGTAGGAATACTGGGTACATACGGAGGTGTATCCGGAAATGTAAGAAAAGAGATGTCCTCAGTAGAAAAAGTCGAGGAGGATGGATGTGGGTAGAAGGCACGAGATTCATCAAAGGTCACATCTCGGGAAATACGCATCCGACGACCGACAGGATCCCAACACCGATAGCCCTTATGCTCATCATTGTATCCAAGAAAGACACACTCAACAGACTAAGCGGTCAGTTTGGTGCGTTCACGAGGGGCAAGCAACACATAGCAAACGCAACCAAACAAACAGAGCGCCGAATAATCAGGAGAATGACCAGAAAGACGCTCGAGAGGAATACCACCTTGTAGAGCAGCAGATGGCTGAATGTTGATGAGATAGGTGGAAGTGGTAACAGCCTCAGCCCAGAAGTGAGGCGGAAGAGAGGCGGCAATCATCATTGCACACACCGTCTCAAGAAGGTGACGATGCTTTCGCTCGGCCACACCATTCTGAGAATGAGCACCAGGGCAAGAGAACTGAGTAAGAGTACCTTGCTCAGCAAGAAATCCTCACAGCGCATGGGAGATATACTCACCAGCTAAATCTGCGCAAAAAACACGTATAGGAGTGGAGAACCGGGTATGAACTATGGCAGCAAATTTTTTGTATATAGATAAGACCTCACTACGAGAAGACATGAAATAGATCCAAGTGTACCAAGAAAAATCGTTTATAAAGATAATATAGTAGTGATGACCCCCTTTCGAAGCAAAAGGAGCCGGACCCCAAACATCAGAGTGAACAAGATCAAAAGGGCGCTCGGACACTGACTCACTATGAGGGTAGGGTAGCTGAATTTGCTTACCAAGCCTACACCCAGACAATCCAATGAAGCATTACCGGAGATAGACCCCAGAACACCGTGATGAACCAAAGACGAGAGACAAGAACCACATAAATGGCCAAGACGATGATGCCACTGCTGAAAAGAGCTGGTAGATGCAGCTATAGGGGCTGCGAAACTGGCGGCGGTGGTAGCGGAGGGAAGAAGAAGCCAGTCAAGCTCCCAGAGACCATCAGAGCGTCGAGGGCCAGCACCAAGCAGAGCACCTATGCGACGATCCTGAACAGAACATGAATCAAAGTCGAGAATGACCCTACAACTAGAGTCAACAATCTGACCACCAGATATGAGCTGCATGGTAAGTCGAGGAACATGAGCAACAGAGGGAACATGAAATGAAGAAGTGCTAAGAGTGCCTCGACTAGCTACAGGGAGGGGAGTACCATCAGCCGTAAGAACAAGAACAGAAGACTCGACAGGTCGAACAGAGGTCAAAGTGGAAGAATCATACGTCATATGAAAAGACGCTCCAATATCAAGAATCCATGGGAATGTACCTGAATGAATAGAAGGTGGTTTCTCAGTGCCAGAAGAGTCAGCCACAGAACCTGCAGAAACTGTCGGTGAAGAATCCCAAGCATCAAGCAGGCATTTCAGCTGCGTAATCTCATGCGCAAACAAAGACACGGCGGAAGAAATCAAGGTAGAAACATCTGCTGACGATGAGCAGTCACCACCACCCGTGGAAGCCACAGGGGGAGTCGACATGAAGCAGTCACCGCTACGCGCGGAAGCCGTGAGAGAAGTCGATGTAGAGCGGTCACCATAGCGCGCGAAAGCTGCAAGAGGGGTCGGTGTAGAGCAGGCATCGCCAACGCGGGTAGAAGCCACGAGAAGAGTCGATGTAGAGCAGCCACCAATCGATGTAGAGCGGCCACCAGTCGATGTAGAGCATCCACCATCACGTATGGACACTGCCAGAGGAGTCGATATAGAGCGTCGACAACCACGGGCAGAAGCCGCGAGAGGAATCGAAGAAGAACGACCACAACCGCGCGTGGAAGCCGTGAGAGCATCTGCGGAAGTCGCCGCAGGAGACGATGACACAGAAGGATGAGCACCAAGCACTGAGGAAAGGCACAGGTGTGAGACGGGATCAGTGTAGGGAACACCGAGAACACTGTCAAAAATCTCCGGAGAGCGGGCAAGAGACACCATTACAGATGATATTTTTTTTGAAGAGGAAACAACGAAAACAGTGCTAAACGGCTGAACGAATCAGCAGCAGCCCAACCGAGAAGCACACAACGACCCACCAGCAGCCCAACCGATCAGATCATCTTTTTTTTAACAATCAGCCGAATCAGTGGAAACCCAAACACGGATCAGATCATGCAACACAAAGGCTCCCGATGCAGCGGCAACAAGTAGTGCTCGAGGAACAAGAGTGGGCTACCGATGCAAGATGGCAGCAGCCAACACACTGGGAACAAATCCAGCAGGAGGTGGCGGGATCCTGTGAGGGACGGAGAAGACCAGCAAAGGGCGGCCGGATCGAGCGAGGGCCGGCGAAGACAGGCGACTGACGGTCGGATCCTGCGAAGACAAGTGGCTGGTGCCCGGATCCGGCGAGAGGCGGCGAAAAACCAGCGGCCTTGACTAGGGAAGCCGCAACCAGCTGATCGATCTAGAGCGGGACACCTCACAAGCGGGAAGAGCTCCTGCAGCTGGAGAGATGAGGCGGGCAGGTGGATGAGAAGTAGCAACAGCATCAGTGTTGCGAGAGATTGGATCACTGAGAGCACGAGTTGCACGTGCGAAAAAATTACCTAAAGCTCTCATACCATGTTAGAGATAGCAACTTATATTACTAGGAGGCCAAAGCCACCATATATAATGTACATGAGGATGCCAAAAGGCAAGAATACAAAAGGCCAAAGGCCATGATCAATATAACTCTAACAAATATGTTAGTCCCAAAAATAGTATAAAAAGTTGCCAAAAGTATATAAAAGTTGTATAATATTGGCATGGAACAATAAATTATAGATACGACGGAGACGTATCAGCATCCCCAAGGTTAATTCCTGCTCGTCCCCGAGTAGGTAAATGATAAAAAAGATAATTTTTGATGTGGAATGCTACCTAGCATAATCTTGATTATGTAATCTAATCATGGCATGAATATTAAGACATGAGTGATTCAAAGAAATAGTCTATCATTTAACATTAAGACAATAATACTTCAAGTATACTAATAAAGCAATCATGTCTTTTCAAAATAACATGGCCAAAGAAAGTTATCCCTACAAAATCATATGGTCTGGCTATGCTCCATCTTCACCACACAAAGTATTCAAATCATGCACAACCCCTATGACAAGCCAAGCAATTGTTTCATACTTTTGATGTTCTCAAACATTTTCAACTTTCATGCAATACATGAGCGTGAGCCATGGATATAACACTATAGGTGGAATAGAATATGATGGTGGAGGTTGTGTGGAGAAGACAAAAAGGGAGAAAGTCTCACATCAACGCGGCTAATCAACAGGCTATGGAGATGCCCATCAATTGATGTCAATGCGAGGAGTAGGGATTGCCATGCAACAGATGCACTAGAGCTATAAGTGTATGAAAGCTCAAACTGAAACTAAGTGGGTGTGCATCCAACTTGCTTGCTCATGAAGACCTAGGGCACTTGAGGAAGCCCATCGTTGGAATATACAAGCCAAGTTCTATAATGAAAATTCCCACTAGTATATGAAAGTGATAACTCAAGAGACTCTCTATATGCTCAACATGGTGCTACTCTGAAGCACAAGTGTGGTAAAAGGATAGTAACATTGTCCCTTCTCTCTTTTCTCTTTTTTTATTTTTTATTTTTTTTATTTTTATTTGTAGGCTTCTTTGGCCTCTCTCTCTTTCTTGGGGGGGCTTCTCTGGCCACTTTTATTTTGATAATCTCACATGGGACAATGTTCTAATAATGATGATCATCACACTTTGATTTACTTACAACTCAATATTACAACTCGATACTAGAACGAAGATATAACTCCATATGAATGCCTCCGGCGGTGTACCGGGATGTGCAATGATCTAGCATAGCAATGACATCGAAAAACGGACAAGCCATGAAAACATCATGCTAGCTATCTTACGATCATGCAAAGCAATATGACAATTGTTGGTGTCAAAACCAGCGGATCTTGGGTAGGGGGTCCCGAACTGTGCGTCTAAGGCGGATGGTAACAGGAGGCAGGGGATACGATGTTTTACCCAGGTTCGGACCCTCTTGATGGAGGTAAAACCCTACGTCATGGTTGATTAGTATTGATGATATGGGTAGTCCAAGAGTAGATCTACCACGAGATCAGAGAGGCTAAACCCTAGAAGCTAGCCTATGGTATGATTGTATGTTATTGTCCTACAGACTAAAACCCTCCGGTTTATATAGACACCGGAGAGGGTTAGGGTTACACAAGGTCGGTTACAAAGGAGGAGATATCCATATCCGTATTGCCTAGCTTGCCTTCCACGCCAAGTTGTGTCCCATCCGGACATGAGACGAAGTCTTCAATCTTGTATCTTCATAGTCCAACAGTCCGGCCAAAGGATATAATCCGGCTATCCGGAGACCCCCTAATCTAGGACTCCCTCAGTAGCCCCTGAACCAGGCTTCAATGACGATGAGTCCGGCGCGCAGTATTGTCTTCGGCATTGCAAGGCGGGTTCCTCCTCCGAATACATCACGGAAGAATTTGAATACAAGGATAGTGTCCGACCCTGCAAAATAAGATCCACATACCACCGTAGAGAGAACAATATTTCCACAAATCTAATCTGCTGACATGTTTTGGCAACATGACATTATGCCATGGCCCGATAATTATTCGAACCGTTTCCTTTAACTAGCCCCGCACACAACGCGAGGCAGTTTCTTGACATGTCTTGTCAAAGCAGAGATCGTGTTCCCCTTATTACGGGATTCTCATAAATATGGGCGTGGGTAACCCAACCGCGCCATCGATTACGGCGCTTGGGGGATAAGCAGGTTTTTCCAGGCTAGTGGGGGCGCATAGTTTCGGCCGCCCATATAAAGGGACAAGGATTCACCTTTTCATCCACGCCTTCTTCCTCCTTTGCTCATCCATTTCGCACACTCGAGCTCCAGCGCCCAAGTACGCATTTCCCACCTCAACCTTCTCCAACCATGTCCGGAGTGGGAGGCAGGTGGATGGTCTCCTCCGTCACGGAGGGACACATCAAGAAGCTGAGGAGAGCCGGATACCTGCCCGACGACATCACGCATCGGCTCCCAGATGAGGGGCAGCTCATCCCCACCCCCAGGCCCCACGAGAGGGTAGTGTTCCTTACCCATTTCCTCTGCGGACTGGGATTCCCTCTCCACCCATTCTTCCGGGGGCTCATGTTCTACTACGGCCAACTTCATCCTCAACATCTCGGCGTTTATCGTCGTGTGCAAGGCCTTCCTCCGCATCAAGCCCCACTTTGGCTTATGGCTGAAGACCTTCAATGTCAAGCCGAAGGTAGTGAGCGGCCGCCAGGCGGAGTGCGGAGGCGCCATGGTGGGCAAGATGCCCAACGTCACATGGCTCGAGGGCTCCTTCGTGGAGACCATAAAGGGGTGGCAATCGGGGTGGTTCTACATCACCGAGCCGCGTGACCCTGCATGGGCAGCGGCCCCCCGAGTTCCGATCTGGCATCTCCACGTGGCTCACCTCCTGGAAAGAGAAGGGCCTGTCCTGGGGTAGTTCGGGAGAGCTGACCGGACTCCAAACATGTATCCAAAACATGGTGAACAAGAAGCTCAAACTCGTTAACGTAGTCCAGGTCATGCTCATCCATCGGATCCTCCCGTGTCAACAACGGGCTTTCAACTTGTGGGAGTTCGATCCGGCCCAGCACCAAACTCTGAACATGCTCTTCGATACAACACACGAGGATGCCTGGAAGGTGCTATTCAAGGGCGCCGAGGTTCCCCCTCCCACTACCGAGGATCGCGGATTCTGCGCGAAGCGCCAAGCTAGTGCGGTAAGTTGTTTTACCTCTTACAGGATACTTGTTTTTTCATAGTTTGACTCTATGCGGGATCTAAGCTCCCGTCCCTTTTATAGGACTAGCAGGAGACGTCCGGACAGATTGACTGTCCGGCTCCTTTGCCCGAAGGCCTAGCAGACACTCTCCTGACGGAGATGCTGACTCCGGCTCCTTACAAGGTGCCGGAGAAGACCAAGAAGGCCAAGGGAACCCGAAAGAGTTCCTGACGCCAGGTGTTATCGGACTCATCGTCCGATAACTCCGCGACGCACTCCTCCCCCGAAGACGAGGAGGAAGAAGAAGATGCTCCCCCTCCAGTCGGGGGAGACAAGAAAAGGAAGGCCGCCCCTACTGGGGGGGACGAAGGGTCCAAGAAGGGAAGGACTCTCCTTCCGGACAGTTCCACCACCGCCGCCGAAGGCAAAGATGAGTGGCTGCTCAGGTCCAAGCCCCTGGCAAAGTCGTAAGTATTCGGATGCCAGAGTAACTCATAGCATTCCTTTGTCGCACTGCTTCTCCTAATGCCAAATTATGACTATGCAGACCGCCATGAGCCCGTATCGATGTATCGTCGGACGGCTCCCTGGGCTCGTCGGGTATGGATAGCGATCCACTTCCGACCACCACCTCCCCTTGCCCTACGGACAATGCCGACGTATTCTCTCAAGAGGCACCGGGTTGGGGGGAGACAGTCCTAGAGGCGCCTCAGGGCGACCTTCCAGACTCCGGGAGCAGAGGGGACAAGGCCCCCGAGGACTCCGAGTTCGGCCCTCAGCCGAACACCGCGCCGGAACCTCCAACGGTTCCGGATTCGGGAAGGCGGCCTCCTTCCAAGAGGGGCAAGACGCCTGTGCCGGTGACCTCTGTCCATCCAGAGGCACCGGACAATCTGCTGGGAGCGCTTCACAGCGCTTCCATCGACGAGGAGCACCACACTATGATGAGTGCGGTGGTCCAGAAGGTTCAGTCCGCCAAGAGCGGACTGACCGAGGCATGTGCCAGCCTTCTAACAGGCTTTGAGGTAAGTGTTTGAAATATGGGGAAAAATATTACCGCATAGACAGTAGCCCCTGATGCTCTGTTCGGTGTTCACAAAGAAAAGCTGAATAGAGGATCAAACAATATCGCGGAGTCTAATATAAGTATGTCGATATGCGTATGCAGGCTTCGCTGCTGGCCGCTGCCGCACAGACTGCGGAGGTTGCCGCATTGAAGTAGGACCTCGAGGGGTCCAAGAAAGAGCTCGGCCTTGCCAAGAGGCAGCTCGAGGATAAGAAGGGTAAGTAATAACCTGTCTATAGATATGTATATGTAAAGAAGACGCGATTGCAAAATGACAGGATCACCGTGAATTTGCCAGGGGCCACGACCGAGGTGGCGACCCTGAAGCAAGCGCCATCCGAGGCTGAAAACAAAGCGGACAAGGAGCGTACCGAGCGGGAAAGGCATGAGGCACGAGTGGGCGAGGTGCAGCAAGAGCTCCAAGCTCTCGTGACGAAGCACAAGGCGTTGGAGCTTGACTTCAAGACGCGAGAGTCTGAGCTTGCCGCGGCTCTCGAGAGCGCAAAGAGTGCCAAGGCCGAAGCCGAAAAGGCCCTCCAGGAGATTGATGCGGTGAAGTAGATAGCGGCGAGTAAGGCATTCTATATGCAAAGCAAGCATGTGAAATTAAATTGCTTGTTGATACGTCCATTTTGCATCATGCTTTTATATCGATATTTATCGCATTATGGACTGTTATTTCACTTTATGTCACAATACTTATGGCTATTCTCTCTTATTTTACAAGGTTTACCTAAGGAGGGAGAATGCCGGCAGCTGGAATTCTAGGCTGGAAAAGGAGCAAATATTAGAGACCTATTCTGCGCAACTCCAAAAGTCCTAAAACTCCACGGAACATCTTAAAACAAATAAAGAAAAATCCTCGCCAAAGATGAAGGCTAGTGGGCCCACACCCTGCTCACGAGGGTGGGGGGCGCCCCCCTAGGGCGCGCCCCCCTACCTCATGGGCCCCCTGGTGGCTCTCCGACGTCCATCTTCTCATATATGCATTCTTTCGATGAGAAAAAAATAAGAAGGAACTTTTCGGGACGAGACTCCGCCGCCACGAGGCGGAACCTTGGCGGATCCAATCTAGAGCTCCGGCAGAGCTGTTCTGCCGGGGATACTTCCCTTCGGGAGGGGGAAATCATCACCAACGCTCCTCTCATCGGGAGAGGGCAATCTCCATCAACATCTTCACCAGCACCATCTCATCTCCAAACCCTAGTTCATCTCTTGTATCCAATTCTTGTCTCAAAGTCTGGGATTGGTGCTAGTAGGTTGCTAGTAGTGTTGATTACTCCTTGTAGTTGATGCTAGTTGGTTTAATTGGTGGAAGATCATATGTTCAGATCCTATATGCATATTATTACCCCTCTGATTATGAACATGAATATGCTTTGTGAGAAATTATGTTTGTTCCTGAGGACAAGGGAGAAGTCTTTCTATTAGTAGTCATGTGAATTTGGTATTCGTTTGATATTTTGATAAGATGTATGTTGTCTAGCCTCTAGTGGTGTTATGTGAACGTCGACTACATAACACTTCACCATTATTTGGGCCTAGAGGAAGGCATTGGGAAGTAATAAGTAGATGATGGGTTGCTAGAGTGACAGAAGCTTAAACCCTAGTTTATGCGTTGCTTCGTAAGGGGCTGATTTGAATCCACATGTTTCATGCTATGGTTAGGTTTACCTTAATACTTTTGTTGTAGTTGCGGATGCTTTCAATAGAGGTTAATCATAAGTGGGATGCTTTTTCAAGTAAGAACAGCACCCAATCACCGGTCCACCCACATATCAAATTATCAAAGTATCGAACGTGAATCATATGAACGTGATGAAAACTAGCTTGACGATATTCCCATGTGTCCTCGGGAGCGCTTTTCCTATTATAAGAGTTTGTTCCGACTTGTCCTTTGCTACAAAAAGGATTGGGCCACCTTGCTGCACTTTATTTACTTTTGTTACTTGTTGCTCGTTACAATCTATCTTATCTCAAAACTATCTGTTACCACTTATTTCAGTACTTGCAGAGAATACCTTGCTGAAAACCGCTTATCATTTCCTTCTGCTCCTCGTTGGGTTCGACACTCTTACTTATCGAAAGGACTATGATAGATCCCCTATACTTGTGGGTCATCAAGACTCTTTTCTGGCACTGTTGCCGGGGAGTGTAACGCCTTTGGTAGGTGGAATTTGGTAAGGAAAAATTTATATAGTGTGCTGAAATTTACTGTCACTTGTTACTATGGAAAGTAATTCTCTGAGGGGCTTGTTCAGGGTATCTTCATCCCGTCGAGTAGAGCAAAGAGTTGCTCCTCAACCTACTGAACCTATTGAAAATGAAACTCCTTTTGAATTTCCTTCAGGTATGATGGAAAAACTGCTAGCTAACCCTTTTACAGGAGATGGAACAAAGCATCCTGATGAGCACTTAATATATGTGGATGAAGTTTGTGGATTATTTAAGCTTGCAGGTATACCCGATGATGTTCCTAAGAAGAAGGTCTTCCCTTTATCTTTGAAGGGAGATGCGTTGATATGGTATAGGCTATGTGATGACATGAGATTCTGGGACTATACAAGATTGAAGCTGGAATTTCATCAAAAGTATTACCCTATGCATCTTGTTCATCGTGATCGCAATTATATATATAATTTCTGGCCTCGCGAAGGAGAAAGCATCGCTCAAGCTTGGGGGAGGCTTAAATCAATGTTTTATTCATGCCCCAATCATGAGCTCTCAAGAGAAATGATTATTCAAAATTTATATGCTCGGCTTTCTGATTACAATCGCACCATGCTCGATACTTCTTGTGCTGGATCTTTTATGATGAAGACTATTGAATTCAGATGGAATTTATTGGATAGAATTAAATGCAACTCTAAAGATTGGGACCTCGACGAAGGTAAGGAGTCAGGTATAACACCTAAGTTTGATTGTGTTAAATCTTTTATGGACACCGATATTTTTGTAAGTTTAGCACTAAATATGGACTTGACTCTGAGATAGTAGCTTCTTTCCGTGAATATTTTGCTACTTATGTTGATCTCCCTAAGGAGAAGTGGTTGAAATATCATCCTCCCATAGAAGTAAAAGTAGATGCACCTATTAAAGTTGAAGAAAAGACTATCACTTATAATGATCCTGTAGTTCCTACTTCTTATATTGAGAAACCACCTTTCCCTGTTAGAATAAAGGATCATGCTAAAGCTTCAACTGTTGTCCATAAAAGCAATATTAGAACTTATACACCTCCTGAGCAAGTTAAAGTAGAACCTAATATTGCTATTGTTAAAGATCTCTTGTCTGATAATATTGATGGGCATGTTATCCAGTTCGAAGGTGAAACTGCTAGAATTGCTAAACCTTGTGATAGAGATAAACATAGACCTGTGGTAGGCGTGCCTGTTATTTCTGTTAAAATAGGAGATCATTGTTATCATGGCTTATGTGATATGGCTGCGAGTGCTAGTGTTATACGGCATACTTTATACGATGAAATTAATAATGAAATTGCACCTGCTGAGTTAGAAGATATTGATGTCACAATTAAACTTGCCAATAGAGATACTACTGCACCAATTGGAATTGTTAGAGATGTTGAAGTCTTGTGCGGGAAAACTAAATATCCTGCTGATTTTCTTGTTCTTACTTCTCCGCAAGATAGCTTTTGCCCCATTATATTTGGTAAACCCTTCTTAAATACTGCCAATGCTACCATAGATTGCAAAAAGAATGTTGTTACTGTTGGCTTGGATGATATGGTTCATGAGTTTAATTTCTCTAAATTTAGTAAACAACATCGTGAGGAAGAATTACCTAGTAAGGATGAAATTATTGGTCGTGCTTCTATTGTCGTGCCTCCTAGTGATCCTTTAGAACACTATTTGCTAGACCATGAAAATGATATGTTCATGAATGAAAGAAGGGAAATAGATGAAGTATTCTTTAAACAGGAACCTATTCTGCAACATAATTTGCTTGTTGAAATTTTAGGGGATCCTCCTCCACCCAAGGATGATCCCGTGTTTGAGCTTAAACCTTTGCCTGATAATCTTAAATATGCTTATCTTGATGAAAAGAAGATATATCCTGTTACTATTAGTGCTAACCTTTCAGAGCATGAAGAAGAAAGATTATTGAAAACTCTGAAGAAGCATCGTGCTGCTATTGGATATACTCTTGATGATCTTAAGGGCATTAGTCCCACTCTATGTCAACAAAAAATAAATTTGGAAGCAGATGCCAAACCAGTTCGTGATCCTCAACGACGTCTGAATCCTAAAATGAAAGAAGTAGTAAGAAAAGAAATACTAAAGCTTCTGGAGGTAGGTATAATCTATCCCGTTGCTGATAGTGAGTGGGTAAGTCCTGTCCATTGTGTCCCTAAGAAGGGAGGTATTACTGTTGTTCCTAATGATAAAGATGAATTGATTCCACAAAGAATTATCACAGGTTATAGGATGGTAATTGATTTCCGCAAATTAAATAAAGCTACTAAGAAAGATCATTTCCCCTTACCTTTTATTGATCAAATGCTAGAAAGATTATGCAAACATACACACTATTGCTTTCTAGATGGTTATTCTGGTTTCTCTCAAATACCTGTGTCGGCTAGAGATCAATCAAAGACTACTTTTACATGCTATTTTGGTACTTTTGCTTATAGATGTATGCCTTTTGGTTTATGTAATGCACCTACTACCTTTCAAAGATGCATGATGGCTATATTCTCTGACTTTTGTGAAAAGATTTGTGAGGTTTTCATGGACGACTTTTCCGTCTATGGTTCCTCTTTTAATGATTGCTTGAGCAATCTTGATCGAGTTTTGCAGAGATGTGAAGAAACTAATCTTGTCTTGAATTGGGAAAAGTGCCACTTTATGGTTAATGAAGGTATTGTCTTGGGGCACAATGTTTCTGAAAGAGGTATTGAAATTGATAAAGCCAAGGTTGATGCTATTGAAAAGATGCCATGTCCCAAGGAAATCAAAGGTATAAGAAGTTTCCTTGGTCCCGCCGGATTTTACATGAGGTTCATTAAGGACTTCTCAAAAATTTCTCGGCCTCTGACTAATTTATTGCAAAAAGATATACCATTTGTCTTTGATGATGATTGTGTAGAAGCATTTGAAATACTTAAGGAAGCATTAGTCACTGCACCTGTTTTCAGCCACCTGATTGGAACTTACCCTTTGAAATTATGTGTGATGCTAGTGATTATGGTGTAGGTGCTGTTCTAGGGCAAATAGTTGATAAGAAATTAAATGTTATTCATTATGCTAGTAAGACTCTAGACAATGCTCAAAGAAATTATGCTACTACTGAAAAAGAGCTTTTAGCAGTTGTATTTGCTTTTGATAAGTTCAGATCTTATATTTTTGATTCTAAAGTAACTATTCAAACTGATCATGCTGCTATTAAATACCTTATGGAAAAGAAAGATGCTAAGCCTAGACTTATTAGATGGGTTCTCTTGCTACAAGAATTTGATTTGCATATTGTTGATAGAAAGGGAGCTGAGAACCCCGTTGCAGACAACTTGTCTAGGTTAGAAAATATTCTTGATGACCCACTACCTATTAATGATAGCTTTCCTGATGAACAATTAAATGTTATAAGTACTTCTCGTAGTACTCTATGGTATGCTGATTATGCTAATTATATTGTTGCTAAATTTATACCACCTAGCTTCACATACCAGCAAAAGAAAAAGTTTTTCTATGACTTAAGACATTACTTTTGGGATGACCCACATCTTTATAAGGAAGGAGTAGATGGTGTTATTAGATGTTGTGTACCTGAGCATGAACAGGAACAGATCCTACGCAAGTGTCATTCCGAGGCTTATGGAGGACACCACGCTGGAGATAGAACTGCACATAAGGTATTGCAATCTGGTTTTTATTGTCCTACTCTCTTCAAGGATGCCCATAAGTTTGTCTTGTCTTGTGATGAATGTCAAAGAATTGGTAATATTAGTAGATGTCAAGAAATGCCTATGAATTATTCTCTTGTTATTGAACCGTTTGATGTTTGGGGCTTTGATTATATGGGACCTTTTCCTGCCTCTAATGGATACACACATATTCTAGTTGCTGTTGATTACGTTACTAAGTGGGTAGAAGCTATTTCAACTAGTAGTGCTGATCACAACACTTCTATTAAAATGCTTAAGGAAGTTATTTTTCTGAGGTTTGGAGTCCCTAGATATTTAATGACTGATGGTGGTTCACACATTGTTCATGGTGTTTTCCATAAAATGCTTGCTAAATATGATGTTAATCATAGAATTGCATATCCTTATCACCCTTAGTCTAGTGGTCAAGTCGAGTTGAGCAATAGAGAGCTGAAATTAATTTTGCAAAAGACTGTTAATAGGTCTAGAAAGAATTGGTCTAAGAAACTTGATGATGCATTATGGGCTTATAGAAATGCATATAAAAATCCTATGGGTATGTATCCGTATAAAATGGTTTATGGAAAAGCATGTCACTTAGCTCTCGAACTAGAACATAAGGCATATTGGGCTATTAAAGAGCTTAATTTTGATTTTAAACTTGCCGGTGAGAAGAGGTTATTTGATATTAGCTCACTTGATGAATGGAGAACCCAAGCTTATGATGCCAAGTTGTTTAAAGAAAAAGTTAAAAGATGGCATGACAAAAGGATACAAAAGCGTGAGTTTAATATAGGTGATTATGTATTGCTATACAACTCTCGTTTAAGATTTTTTGCAGGAAAACTTCTCTCTAAATGGGAAGGCCCCTATGTTATCGAAGAGGTCTATCGTTCCGGTGCCATAAAAATCAACAACTTCGAGGGCACGAATTCGAAAGTGGTAAACGGTCAAAGAATCAAACATTATATCTCAGGTAATCCCATAAATGTTGAAACCAATATTATTGAAACCGTAACCCCGGAGGAATACATAAGAGACACTTTCCGGAACGTTTCAGACTCCGAAAAGGAATAGGTATGTGGTACGGTAAGTAAACTGACTCCAAAACAATTTTTAAGGCAATATTTATCTGTTTTGGGATATTTAGAAAAATAGAAAAATAAGTAGCAGTCCGGGAAGGACACGAGGGCCCCACGAGGGTGGTGGGCGTGCCCTACCCCCCTGGGCGCGTCCCCTACCTCGTGAGCACCTCATGTGCCTTCCAGACTCTGTTTTCTTGCACATTACGTATTTTGCTCGGTAAAAATTCATTATATATTCTCCCGAAGGTTTTGACTCCCGTATCACGCAAATATCCTCTGTTTTTGTTTCGAGCTGTCCTGTTGCAGATTAAATCAACATGTCTTCCCAGGATTCGGAAGGAGAAAGCTATGTGGATGATTACTTAGCAAATCCAAAGGTCTATGGAGATGTGGAACACGATGGATGGACCACGGAGTAAGAAGAGGACTATGAACCCAAGGGGAAGGAGGAGACGAGCTCAGATGAAGATGAAGCACCATTATCTCAACTTGGGGACATGCACGTGGAGTTCAAAAAGTCAAGTCTCCCTGATAGGGTAAAGAAACCCAAGTTCGAGTTTATCCCTTTTCGTCTCTTGCAGGAAAATAAGCAGGACATATGCAAAAAGATATTAACCCTGGAGTGGGAGATTGATGATCCGAGGGATCAAAATGCCGTCCTCAAGCACAAATTAAGGGAGAAGCCTAAGCCATCAACTAAGCCAACATCACCACCACCTTCTTCACCGAGAAAGGAGACATAATCACATGGGTATGGGCACTCCCTTTGGCAACTGCCAAGCTTGGGGGAGGTGCCCCGATATTGTATCACAATCACAACTCCTATATTTACCGTTTTTCTTAAGTTCGATCCTATTAGTAGTATCTTGATCTAGTAGAATAAAGTTTATGGCATGATCTAGTTTTGAGTTTTGCTTTATGATCTCTCTATGTAATCGAGTCAGTGAGTTATATATAATAAAGATTAGTGTTGAGTCAAGGGCTTGATTATTTTGCCATGATCGTGGGTGAATAAAAGAAAAGAGAAAAAGAATAAAAAGAGACAAAGAGTTCATATTGATCTTATTGAGAGTAATGACTTCACATAATAAGAGTATGATGATTAAAAGTTGTTGGGAGTTGGCAGACATAGCTTTGGTCATTGTTGCAATTAATAGGAAGTAATAAGGAAAGAGAGGTTTTCACATATAGATATATTATCGTTGACATCTTTTATGATTGGGAGCACTCATTAAAATATGACATGCTAAAGAGTTGATGTTGGACAAGGAAGACAACATAATGAGTTATGTATTTCTTCTATCTGAGATAAAGTATGTTGTCATGGATTCTCTAACTTGTTGAGATTGCCTTTCCCCCTCATGCTAGCCAAATTCTTAGCACCAAGTAGAAATACTACTTGTGCTTCCAAATACCCTTAAACCAGTTTTGCCATGAGAGTCCACCATATCTACCTATGGATTGAGTAAGATCCTTCAAGTAAGTTGTCATCGGAGCAAAGCAATAAAAATTGCTCTAAATATGTATAATTGATTGGTGTGGGAGAAATAAGCTTTATACGATCTTGTGATGTGAAAGTAATAAAAGCGACGGACTGCATAATAAAGGTTCATATCACAAGGGGCAATATAAAGTGACGTTCTTTCGCATTGAGATTTTATATATCCAACCATAAAAGCGCATGGCAACCTATGCTTCCCTCTGCGAAGGGCCTATCCTTTATTATTATCTTCTACCTTATGCAAGAGTCATGGTGATCTTCACGTTTTATTTTTCATTTTATCCTTTGGCAAGCTCAGCATGTTGGAAAGAACATGATATATATATCCAATTGGATGTAGGGGAGCATGAACCATTATTTTTGACATTACCCTTGAGGTAAAAGGTTGTGGGGCAAAACTATAAGCCCCTATCTTTCTCTGTGTCTGATTAAAACTCCGTAACCACAAGTATCGCGTGAGTGTTAGCAATTATGAAGGACTAAATGATAGTTGAGTATGTGGACTTGCTTTTTAGCTCTGACATAGACTCTTTCCGATGTTATGATAAATTGCAATTGCTTCAATGACCGAGATTATAGTTTGTCAGAGCCCAATAAGGTTTATGATTTATACTTTTGCATTGTGAATAGATCATCACTTGAACATAAGTAATAATATGACAAAATCTATATATGTTGTTGTTATGAGAATAATCATGATGCCTTCATGTCTGTATTTTATTTTTATCAACGCCTCTACCTCTAAACATGAGGACATATTTATTGTTATCGGCTTTTCGCTTGAAGACAAGCGAGGTCTAAGCTTGGGGGAGTTGATACGTCCATTTTGCATCATGCTTTTATATCGATATTTATCGCATTATGGACTGTTATTTCACTTTATGTCACAATACTTATGGCTATTCTCTCTTATTTTACAAGGTTTACCTAAGGAGGGAGAATGCCGGCAGCAGGAATTCTAGGCTGGAAAAGGAGCAAATATTAGAGACCTATTCTGCGCAACTCCAAAAGTCCTAAAACTCCATGGAACATCTTAAAACAAATAAAGAAAAATTGTCGCCAAAGATGAAGGCTAGTGGGCCCACACCCTGCTCACGAGGGTGGGGGGCGCCCCCCTAGGGCGCGCCCCCCTACCTCATGGGCCCCCTGGTGGCTCTCCACGTCCATCTTCTCATATATGAATTCTTTCGATGAGAAAAAAATAAGAAGGAACTTTTCGGGATGAGACTCTGCCGCCACGAGGCGGAACCTTGGCGGATCCAATCTAGAGCTCCGGCAGAGCTGTTCTGCCGGGGATACTTCCCTTCGGGAGGGGGAAATCATCACCAACGCTCCTCTCATCGGGAGAGGGAAATCTCCATCAACATCTTCACCAGCACCATCTCATCTCCAAACCCTAGTTCATATCTGGTATCCAATTCTTGTCTCAAAGTCCGGGATTGGTGCTAGTAGGTTGCTAGTAGTGTTGATTACTCCTTGTAGTTGATGCTAGTTGGTTTAATTGGTGGAAGATCATATGTTCAAATCCTATATGCATATTATTACCCCTCTGATTATGAACATGAATATGCTTTGTGAGTAATTACGTTTGTTCCCGACGACAAGGGACAAGTCTTGCTATTAGTAGTCCTGTGAATTTGGTATTCGTTTGATATTTTGATAAGATGTATGTTGTCTAGCCTCTAGTGGTGTTATGTGAACGTCGACTACATAACACTTCACCATTATTTGGGCCTAGAGGAAGGCATTGGGAAGTAATAAGTAGATGATGGGTTGCTAGAGTGATAGAAGCTTAAACCCTAGTTTATGTGTTGTTTCGTAAGGGGCTGATTTGGATCCACATGTTTCATGCTATGGTTAGGTTTACCTTAATACTTTTGTTGTAGTTGCGGATGCTTGCAATAGAGTTTAATCATAAGTGGGATGCTTGTTCAAGTAAGAACAACACCCAAGCACCGGTCCACCCACATATCAAATTATCAAAGTATCGAACGCGAATCATATGAACGTGATGAAAACTAGCTTGACGATATTCCCATGTGTCCTCGGGAGCGCTTTTCCTATTATAAGAGTTTGTTCCGGCTTGTCCTTTGCTACAAAAAGGATTGGGCCACCTTGTTGCACTTTATTTACTTTTGTTACTTGTTTCTCGTTACAATCTATCTTATCACAAAACTATCTGTTACCACTTATTTCAGTACTTGTAGAGAATACCTTGCTGAAAACCGCTTATCATTTCCTTCTGCTCCTCGTTGGGTTCGACACTCTTTCTTATCGAAAGGACTACGATAGATCCCCTATACTTGTGGGTCATCACTTGTTACTTCCCCGAATCCGGAGCTCTCCAGGAGCATTCGCAGATTTGCCCCGCAGTGTGTCGGATGCCGCACAGTTTTACCAGGCCGAGGAGGGAAGCTCAATGGAGAAGTTGTTCTGGTCTCAGTATACTAGGACCGAACACCCGATGCCTCTGAGCGACCAGCTGAAGCAACTGGTCGAGCTGCACAAGGTGGCCGAAAAGGCCATGAAGGGCTTTATAGTCCGGCTGTGGCCTGGCGACGCCCTTCCGAACAGCTACTTCGGCTTGGTGAGGCGGCTTGTGGATGCCTGCCCACGGCTGGAAGTCGTCAAGCGGTCCGTCTGCATCGAAGGTGCACGCCAGGCTTTCTCCCGTGTGAAGGTGCAATGGGCCAAGCTAGATGCCGTGAAGCTGATCAAGGAAGGGCCGCCAGAGGGCAAGGAGCATCGCCACCCCGAGATGTACTATGAGGGTGTCCTGAAGGGTGCTCGTCTCGTAGCGGACGAGTGTATGAAAGATATAATATTTGAGTGAATTCGCTCGTGTAATCCTATAGTTATGAAAACTTGTTCATATGCGCTATGCAACGCTTGTTTGAATTTAAAATATTACCTTATGTTCGGCTGTTTATCAAATCTGAGAGATGGCTAGTCGTCGGCTTCTGCCCCCATGCCACGAGTGCTGGGGTGTTTGGGATAAACCTGAGCACTCTTGTTCCCATTTTTGGGTCCTTCGAGGGAGGTGCTCAGCACGACGAACAAGGCAATTGGACTAATAATGCTTTATCACTCTCACTTAGCCATAGAATTCTATAATTTAAAATTTTGGCGAAGCCCCTGGTATCTGGAAGGCCGAATCTGGGGCGCGATACACGCCTTAAGCTGGACAGGGCCGACTCCTCGCTCTAAGCGGCATAAGTCTTTAAGGACTCGAAAACCTCTCGAACAGCGACCAGTCTCTCGCCTTATGATGACAATCAGTTTTAGCTTTCTCTACTGAGGTGCTTAGCCCAGCAGAACCGGGGCACAATCGCAGTAGTTCTCCTAGTGCTACCTTAGCCGATATAGCGGAACGTAAGGTACCAAAACATGGGAGCCGGGCAAACCCAACTATTGACCAAAGACATGATTCGGAGCTGATGCATATAATGCTATAAGTTCGGGGTGCCACACTTGTGAAAGTGTTCGGACTTCTCACACCATATTGTGGGGTACTTTAAGCCCCTGGTGTTTTGGCCGTACCAGAGTGTATGGGTGCTGGATGTCATGAATGAACATATATATATATAAAGGAAGAATGCAATAATAGTATTAATGCTATGCATTGTTTATTCAAAAAGGTGCATTAAAGCAAAATGATACATGCGGTGCAATAAGCAAAAAGTAGGACTATGTCTCCTCCAAGGGCAAGCTGAGGAATAATATTAACGCAAGTATTTCGCTCGTTATCGTAATCCACCTGGGAGTTCCATGGTGTGATGTGGCTTTCTGCCTCCTTGGTTGCTGCATCATGTGTTCGGCAATCATGCTGCCGGACAGGGTTTCCAGAGATTAATGTCCTGAAAGAGAGAAAAATAACAAAGCGGGAAGCCCCTAGTGTGGTTTAAGCCGCGTCTTGGGGCGTGCTGTAGTCGTGCCCCCTCCCTACATGTGCCCATGGTATTTTTAGTGCGTAATTATGTACGCGTGGTACGAGTTTCCCCGTTTGGCTTGGGCCGTGGTGGGGGCCGCATTGCTATGCGAGCTCGCAACGTGCTAGGCGGTCCTGTTGCTGATTACTCCGGGCGCGCTTGAAGGTGTTCAGGTCCTTAGACACCGAACTAGTGGATTACCTTGAGAGGCTGCTTTGCGCTTCCGCTGCGAGGGTCGCAGTGTGCTCCTCCGTTCGGAGAGAGCGCTCTGTGTTTCCATTAACTATAATGACCCCCTGAGGTCCTGGCATCTTGAGCTTGAGGTATGCATAATGCGGTACCACATTGAATCTCGCAAATGCTGTTCGCCCGAGCAGTGCATGAAAACCATCGCGAAACGGGACTATATCGAAGATTAACTCTTTGCTTCGGAAGTTATTCGGGGATCCGAAGACCACTTCGAGTGTGACTGAGCCTGTGCAATGGGCCTCTACACCTGGTATGACGCCTTTAAAGGTCGTTTTTGTGGTTTTGATCCTTGAGGGGTCTATACCCATTTTGCGGACTGTGTCCTGGTAAAGCAGGTTCAGGCTGCTGCCGCCATCCATAAGGACTCGAGTGAGGTGAAATCCGTCAATAATTGGGTCTAAGACCAGTGCGGCGAATCCGCCATGACGGATACTAGTGGGGTGGTCCCTGCGATCGAAGGTGATCGGACAGGAGGACCATGGGTTGAACTTTGGGGCGACTGGCTCCAACGCATATACGTCCCTGAGCGCACGCTTCCGCTCCCTCTTGGGGATGTGGGTTGCGTATATCATGTTCACCGTCCGTACTTGTGGGGGGAACCTCTTCTATCCTCCGGTCTTCGGCTGCCAGGGCTCCTCGTCATTGCTATGCGGCCCCTTATCTTTATTTCCGGCAATTAACTTGTCGGCGTGCTTGAACACCCAACAATCCCTATTGGTGTGGTTGGCTGGCTTGTCGGGGGTGCCGTGTATTTGACACGAGCGATCGAGTATATGGTCCAAACTGGACGGCCCCGGAGTGCTTCTTTTAAATGGCTTTTTCCGCTGACCGGGTTTAGAGCCTTTGAATCCGGCATTGACTACCGTATCCTCGGTATTGTCGCTGTTAATGCGGCGCTTATGTTTGTTGCGACGTGACCTGCCATTGCCGTCTTTGGTATCTGAAGTACCATGGTTCTTTGATATGTTATTACTGTGAGCCAGCCAGCTGTCTTCTCCCGCACAAAAGCGGGTCATGAGTGTCGTGAGGGCTGCCATAGATTTCGGCTTTTCCTGACCAAGGTGCCGGGCTAGCCACTCGTCGGGGATGTTGTGTTTAAAAGCTGCTAGGGCCTCTGCATCCGGACAGTCGATGATTTGATTTTTCTTTGTTAGGAACCGTGTCCAGAATTGCCTGGCCGGTTCCTCTGGCTGCTGAATTATATGTCTCAGGTCATCGGCGTCTGGTGGTCGGACATAGGTGCCCTGAAAGTTGTCGAGGAATGCGGCTTCCAGATCTTCCCAACAGCCAATGGACTCTGCTGGCAAGCTGTTGAGCCAGTGCCGAGCTGGTCCTTTAAGTTTGAGTGGGAGGTATTTGATTGCGTGTAGGTCATCACCACAGGCCATGTGGATGTGCAGGAGGAAATCCTCAATCCATACCGCAGGATCTGTTGTGCCGTCGTATGATTCTATATTTACGGGTTTGAAACCCTCTGGGATTTGATGATCCATTACTTCGTCTGTGAAGCATAAGGGGTGTGCGGCGCCTCTATACTGGGCTATATCGTGACGCAGCTCCAATGAGTCTTGCCCGCTGTGTTCGGCCCGGCCGGATTTACTTTTGCTGTATCTGGCGTGACGATTATTGTCTCGCGTAGTGGCGCGCCCTCGTGATCCGTAGATCGATCTTGCATTTTTTGCTTTGTCCTCCAATACGTCTCGCAGGTCTGGCGTATTTCCCCATGCCTTTTTATTTGAATGGCGTCGGGGTGCAGGCTGAGCTTTTGGCTGGAATGCCTCTCTGTCGCGGCCACGAGGTGGCCGATCAGCCGCATCATACGCTTCTTCCTCCAGTCGGGGTAGCAACCTGCATTTTGGGTAACTCTTGGAGGGGCGTTCGAGTTTAAATTCCTCAGCCGCCAGGACTTCAGTCCATCTGTCAGCTAGCAGATCTTGATCAGCTTGAAGCTGTTGCTTCTTTTTCTTAAGGCTATTTGCCGTGGCTATAAGCCAGCTCTTGAAGTGCTCTTGTTCGACGGGATCCTCTTGCACGACGAATTCGTCATCGTCGAGGCTTGCCTCGTCTTCGAAGGGAGGTATGTAATTATTATCCTATTCCTCTCTATCTGCCGCTCTCTCATGAGTGCTGGCTTCTCCATCCTCCTGTGCTGAATCTTGCTGGAGGGGGTTGTCTTCAGCACTGTCCGGGGTGTTGTTATCTCCTGTGCCAGAATCACCGTTTTTGCTTTGGCGGGATTTAGAGCAGCACCGCTGACACCGGCGCTTAGGTTGCTTCTTGGAGGGGTCATCCTCCGCTATTCCATCGCCATTGCCTTCTTTGGGTGTGTCCACCATATATGTGTCATACGATGAGGTGGCTGTCCAGTGCCCTATGGGCAGTGGTTCCTCTTCGTCTCCCGCATCGTCGTCCATACCGTCGATGTCTTCGGAGTCGAAGTCGAGCATGTCGGTTAAGTCGTCGACAGTGGCTACTAAGTGGGTGGTGGGTGGGCAGCGCATTTCTTCATCATCCGCATCCCAATCCTGCCGGACATATTTCGGCCAGGATCCTCCTGACCAGGAGAGAGAGCTTAATGGGTTCAGTATGTCGCCAAAGGGCGAGTGCTGAAAAATATCCGCGGAGGTGAACTCCATGATCGGCGCCCAATCGGATTCGCTAGGAATGGGCGCAGGCGGTTCGGAGTCCGTGGCCGGAGAAGGATCCGGCAGTCTGACAACACGACTCTCATGAAGGGTAAGGTCGATATCTGGCTCGATCGCCGCTGGGGATACGGCCTCCGTGACGGGGTCTATCCACCCGTCTATGGATGGCGCAACTGGCTCTGAATTGAGGCTCGGAGCGGCTGCCGGTGCGATCTCCTGAATGCGGTCGGAAGGTAGAGCTAAATCGACCCATCGTGACCACGTGGCGCACAAGGCAGGGGCTCGAATCCGTCGAAGATCAAGTCTCTGCGTATATCGGTCGTGTAATTTAAGTTTCCAAATCTGACCTGATGGCCAGGGGCGTAGCTTTCGATCTGCTCTAGATGGCCAAGCGAGTTGGCCCGCAGTGCGAAGCCACCGAACACATAGATCTATCCGGGAGAAAAGTCTCACCCTGGACTGCATCGCTATCGATGATCGTAGGAGCCATCAAGCCTAACAGCGATGACACAGAGGAACTCTCAATGAAAGCACCAATGTCGGTGTCAAAACCGGCGGATCTCGGGTAGGGGTCCCGAACTGTGCGTCTAAGGCGGATGGTAACAGGAGGCAGGGGACACGATGTTTTACCCAGGTTCGGGCCCTCTTGATGGAGGTAAAACCCTACGTCCTGCTTGATTAATATTGATGATATGGGTAGTACAAGAGTAGATCTACCACGAGATCAGAGAGGCTAAACCCTAGAAGCTAGCCTATGGTATGATTCTATGTTATTGTCCTACGGACTAAAACCCTCCGGTTTATATAGACACCGGAGAGGGTTAGGGTTACACAAGGTCGGTTACAAAGGAGGAGATATCCATATCCGTATACCCTAGCTTGCCTTCCACGCCAAGTTGAGTCCCATCCGGACACGAGACGAAGTCTTCAATCTTGTATCTTCATAGTCCAATAGTCCGGCCAAAGGATATAATCCGGCTGTCCGGAGACCCCCTAATCCAGGACTCCCTCAACAATGATGCTCAAGTCATGTATATGAAGATGATGGAAGTTGCATGGCAATATATCTCGGAATGGCTATGGAAATGCCATGATAGGTAGGTATGGTGGCTGTTTTGAGGAAGATATAAGGAGGCTTATGTGTGATAGAGTGTATCATATCATGGGGTTTGGATGCACTGGAGAAGTTTGCACCGACTCTCAAGGTGAGAAAGGGCAATGCATGGTACCAAAGAGGCTAGCAATGATGGAAGGGTGAGAGTGCGCATAATCCATGGACTCAACATTAGTCATAAAGAACTCAAATACTTATTGCAAAAATCTATTAGTCATCGAAACAAAGTACTACACGCATGCTCCTAGGGGGATAGATTGGTAGGAAAAGACCATCGCTCGTCCCCGACCGCCACTCATAAGGAAGACAATCAATAAACACCTCATGCTCCAACTTCCTTACATAATGGTTCACCATACGTGCATTCTACGGGAATCACAAACTTCAACACAAGTATTTCTAAAATCCACAACTACCCACTAGAATGACTCTAATATCACGATCTTTATATCGCAAAACTATTGCAAGGAATCAAACATATCATATTCAGTGATCTACAAGTTTTATGTAGGATTTTATGACTAACCATGTTAATGACCAATTCCTGTCAACTCTCTAAATAGATATAAGTGAAGCAAGAGAGTTTAATTCTTTCTACAAAAGATATGCCCACGCTCTAACAAATATAAGTGAAGCAAAAGAGCATTCTACAAATGGCGGTTTTCTAAGTGAAGAGAAACAGCCAATCCAAGCTTCAAATGATATAAGTGAAGCACATGAAGCATTCTATAAAGCCATACTCAAAAGATATAAGTGAGGTGCAAAGAGCATTCTATAAATCAACCATGGACTATCTCATATTAGCATGGTGCATAAAAGAAAAGTGAAAACTAAATGCAAAATACGCTCCAAGATTTGGACATATCGCATGAACGAAACGAATCCGAAAACATACCGATACTTGTTGAAGAAAGATGTGATGCTTTTCGGGCCATCCGCAAGCTTAGACGCTTGAGTATCCTTGAATATTTACTTGGGGTGCCTTGGTAATCCCCAAGCTTGAGCTCTTGCCTCTCCTCCTTATCCTCACATCGAGACGTCCTCGATCTCCGAACACTTCATCGACACAAAACTCAATAGAAAGCTCGGTAAGATCCGTTAGTATAATAAAGCAAATCACTACTCTAAGTACTGTTGCAAACCAATTCATATTTTGTTTTTGAATTTTACCTACTGTAATATAACTTTTCCATGGCTTCATCCACTGATAGAAATCGATAGTTTCATCAAAACAAGCAAACTATGCATCAAAAATAGAATCTGTCTTAAACAGGACAGTCTGTAGTAATCTGAACATTCACCATACTTCTGGTACTCCAAAAATTCTTAAAAAATTAGGAAAAATGAAAATTTTGTATAGAAATACAGTGCAAAAAATTTCAGAACTGTTTGAAGTTCCAGTAAAAAAATTAAAATCACGCACTACAGCCAAAGTTTCTGTCTTGCACCGCACAAACCATCAAGTAATGTAAACATCCTAAAGGCTAATCTTGGCACATTATTTTTATTTTTATACTTTATAAAGCACACAACAGAAATAAATGAATCTCTAAAACTTCCAGGTTGTCTCCCTGGCAGCGCTTTCTTTAAAGCCATTAAGCTAGGCATATAGTGCTCAAGTAATGGATCCTCCCGCATCCCAAGGTATATCAAAGCCAATTTTAATTAACATTGATTTGTGATTTAGTAGTGAGCACAAAGTAACATATATCATGCAACAACGAAGTCTAACTCTCTTCATATGCATTGTAATGTCATAAAACAACAATTCATGCACACATAGTAAAGGCCAATGCATAGTATAAACAGTTTCTTGCAATTTTATAATATTGGAAACATGGAGAGGCAGAGATGTAGTTCCTCTCTCATAATAATTGCAAGTAGGAGCAGCAAGCACATGCATATTATATCTATCAAAATCATCATGTGTAGTAGTAAAACACAACCCATCAATATAATCCTTAATAAGGGCAAACTTCTCCGATATAGTGTAGTCGGGAGAATTCAAAAAGATAATTGGACTATCATGCGTGGGTGCAATAGCAACAATTTCATGTTTAATATAAGGAACTATAGCAAGTTCATCTCCATAAGCATAATTTATATTGCCATCTTGGCCACAAGCATAGCAAGCATCATCAAAAAGGGATATTTCAAACGAATCAACGGGATCATAGCAATTATCACGACATTCATCCTTCGGTAAGAACGAAGGGACATTAAATAATGTATGAGTTGGAGAGTTACTCCCATTAGAAGGTGGGCATGGGTAGCTAATCCGATCTTCCTCCTTTTGTTCTTCGCTCTCCTCATCATCTTTTCAATCCAGTGAGCTCATAGTTTCATCAATTTCTTCTTCCATAGACTCCTGCAAAATATTAGTCTTTTCTCAGACAGTGGAGACTTTCTCAATAAATTCATCAATATCATAATTGTATTTATAATTCTCATAGCAATATTCAAGGATAGCTAAATTTTTAGGTCTATAAACTGAATCATCAAAATCTTCAAACTCTTTAAACAAAGATTCAATTTCACAAGCACCCTTAAAAGCAACAAATTCTTCTATTCGTTCCACATCATAGTAATCATATATACCATTAGCATAAGAAGCTAAGGTTTCATTATCATTAAAATTGCATGAAAAGGGAAGGTGTGGAGCCTTCATCCTAGAGCAACAAGTATAATCATGTCTCAAGGATAGTTGTCGAGCATACCAATGCAACATATAATTTTGATCCCATAATAATTTCCCTTTTTGAGTCAAGTGATAATCCCTAAAGTATTCATGTTTATCCAACGTGTCTCCCATTACATAATTGAATGGGGTTTTCTCAGGATTATTAAATTAGTGCATAATATCTTTCACATAATGAGCATCGAGGGTTTTAGGAGGTTCCCCATCTCCATGAGTAGCAAGTAAACCTATTTTATTGGTATTTTGTGTTCCATATCCATAACTAAAGATAGAGAACAACATAGAACAGCAAATAAAATCCACTTAGTGATAAAGCAAACAAGCACACATGAGAATATTCACCCCACACTATAACTCCCCGGCAACGGCGCCAGAAAAAGGTCTTGATAACCCACAAGTATAGGGGATCATTTGTAGCCTCTTTCAATAAGTAAGAGTATCGAACCCAACGAGGAGCTAAAGGTAGAACAAATATTCCCTCAAGTTCTATCGACCACTGATACTACTCTACGCACACTTAACATTCGCTTTACCTAGAACAAGTATGAAACTAGAAGTACTTTGTGGGTGTAACGGGATAGGTTTGAAAGAATATAAAGAGCACGTAAATAAAAACTAGGGGCTGTTTTAGGTAAAGAAGCAATAAATTTAGTATAGCGAGTGTGGAAAAGTGGTGGTAGGAATTGCGAAATTGTCCCCAAGCAATTGAGTATTTTACTAGACCGGTAGCAAGTTTTATGTGGGAGAGGCCACTACTAGCATGCCATCCCTGACTTGGAATTCTATGCACTTATGATTGGAACTATTAGCAAGCATCCGCAACTACTAACGTTCATTAAGGTAAAACCCAACCATAGCATTAAGATATATTGGTCCCCCTTCAATCTCGTATGCATCAATTTCTATGCTAGGATGAAGCTTCTGTCACTCTTGCCCTCCAATACATAGTCCTATCAACATACAACTAACCATATGGTGTGATCCACGCGCGCGCTCATATGCTGGGCACCAAAGGACAGCAACATAACCACAAGCAAATTAAACCAATCATAGCAATTCACCAATTACCGATAGGACAACGAAAATCAACTCAGACATCATAGGATGGCAACACATCATTGGATAATAATATGAAGCATAAAGCACCATGTTCAAGTAGAGGATACAGCGGGTTGCGGGAGAGGGGGCCGTTGTAGATAGAGGGGGAAGGTGATGAAGAAGTTGGTGAAGATGACGAAGGTGTTGGTGTACATCGCCGTCACACGATGATGGCCCTAGCGGCGTTCCGGTGCCACCGGGAGAGAGGGGGAGAGAGCCCCCCTTCTTCTTCTTCTTCTTCCTTGACCTTCTCCCTAGATGGGAGAAGGTTTTACCCTCTGGTCCATGGCCTCCATGGCGGCGGAGGGGCGAGAGCCCCTCCGAGATTGGATCTATCTCTCTCTGTTTCTGCGCTTCAGATTCTGGCCTTTCACCGTTTCTTATATCCCGGAGATCCGTAACTCCGATTGGGCTGAAATTTTAAAACAATTTTTATCTAGATATTGGCTTTCTTGCGGTGAAAGAAGGGCACCGGCCGCCTTACGGGGTGGCCACGAGGGTCAGGGGCGCACCCCTACCTCGTGGCCCCGTCGGGCATCGTCTCGCGTTGATTCTTCTTTCCAAAAATCACATATATTCCAAAAAAATCTCCGTAAGTTTTTAGCTCGTTTGGACTCCGTTTGATATGGATTTTCTGCGAAACAAAAAACATGCAAAAAACAGGAACTGGCACTGGGCTCTGGATCAATATGTTAGTCCCAAAAATAGTACTCCCTCTGTTCACTTTTATAAGACCTCGAAGACATTTCTGACAATATACAAGACAACCCATTTTGAGTTGTCTGAAATGACTTACAAAAGTGAACGGAGGGAGTATAAAAAGTTGCCAAAAGTATATGAAAGTTGTATAATATTGGCATGGAACAATCAAAAATTATAGATACGATGGAGACGTATCAGCGCACACCGATCGATATACCTCTGTAGCCAGGTGTGCCTACCACAAACACAAGATTTCCCTCTTCTCTTCTCACTGTCCATGCCTCACTCCCGCCCCTTTTTTGATCGATCTCATACTCGCACACTCCTTCTCCCTCGATATAGTAGGCCTCTTGCACCACCTCCTAGCTACATCCCTCTCTCCCTCTATCCTTCTCTCCGGGCCTTATTTGCTTCTAACACATGCATGCATGTATGCCTATCGATCTCCCTATATATACCTAGGTCGACTATAACTCTTTTTCCCCACACATCGATTGATGTACCTAACAAGTTATGTCTCTTCCTTTCTCCGAAAAAAGACGATTGATCTTCCTATGTAGTTATGTCTGCTTACCACAACCATATCGTCCCCCCTCATCATTCGTGCATGCCTCCTGACCCGTCTCTCACACGCACGTGCACAGACAGGCACGCATCCCCTCTCTTATTGATATTGTAGGCGTGCCCTCCATTTTTCTAGCAGGCCTCTCCCACCATTTGTGAGAAGCAACTCCACCACCAACCCCTCCGACACTCTAGCTCTGTCTCTCTTCCAACCTTATTCCTCTCCTACACATATGCATGGATGCCTTTCGATCTCCCTCAATACATAAGGTAGGTCTCTCTCCTCCTCCACCCGTATACCAGCCGTTCTACCTCTATAGTTAGGTCTCTACCCCCCCCCCCACACACACACACCGATAGTCGAATGATGTAGGTAGGTATCTATGCCACAGAAACAAACTGCACCTATCCCCTCTCACGTTTTAGTAGGTCAGCCACCCTATATAGCTGACGTGGGCACACACAAATTCGATGGCACGCTATATCGATCGCACACACACACATTCTATGGATACCTCACGTCGATGATACCTCCACTCTCTTCTCGTGAATCGCCCTCTCTCTATATGACATATCTAGGCCTCTATTTCACACACATTGCATATTTTACATTTTTTGTATGAAATATCATCGACACATATTCCCTGTCTATCTCACACACACCCCTCCTCCCCTCCCCCAAAAAACACTCACGAACCCACACACTATATCTCTCTAGGTTTGTATTGAAGGAAATATGCCCTAGAGGCAATAATAAAATTATTATTTATTTCCTTATATTATGATAAATGTTTATTATTCATGCTAGAATTGTATTAACCGGAAACATAATACATGCGTGAATACATAGACAAACAGAGTGTCACTAGTATGCCTCTACTTGACTAGCTCGTTGATCGAAGATGGTTATGTTTCCTAGCCATAGACATGAGTTATCATTTGATTAACGGGATCACATCATTAGGAGAATGATGTGATTGACTTGACCCATTCTATTAGCTTAGCACTTGATCGTTTAGTTTGTTGCTATTGCTTTCTTCATAACTTATACATGTTCCTATGACTATGAGATTATGCAACTCCCGTTTATCGGAGGAACACTTTGTGTGCTACCAAACGTCACAACATAACTGGGTGATTGTAAAGGTGCTCTACAGGTGTCTCTGAAGGTACTTGTTGGGTTGGCGTATTTTGAGATTAGGATTTGTCACTCCGATTGTCAGAGAGGTATCTCTGGGCCCTCTCGGTAATGCACATCACTCAAGCCTTGCAAGCATTGAAACTAATAAGCTAGTTGCGGGATGATGTATTACGAAATGAGTAAAGAGACTTGCCAGAAACGAGATTGAACTAGGTATTGGGATACCGACGACCGAATCTCAGACAAGTAACATATCGATGACAAAGGGAACAACGTATGTTGTTATGCGGTCTGACCGATGAAGATCTTCGTAGAATATGTAGGAGCCAATATGAGCATCCAGGTTCCGCTATTGGTTACTGACCGAAGACGTGTCTCGGTCATGTCTACATAGTTCTCGAACCCATAGGGTCCGCACGCTTAAAGTTCGGTGACGATCATAATTAGGGTTTTTGTGTTTTGATGTACCGAAGGTTGTTCGGAGTCCCGGATGTGATCACGGACATAACGAGGAGTCTCGAAATGGTCGAGACATAAAGATTTATATATTGGAAGCCTATATTTGGATATCAGAAACGTTACAGGTGAAATCGGGATTTTACCGGAGCACCGGGGGGTTATCGGAACCCCCCTGGGTGTTAATGGGCCTACATGGGCCCTAAGGGAGAAGAGGAGGGCCGGCCAGTGCAGGCCGCGCGCCTACTCCCCCCTAGTCCAAATAGGACAAGGAAGGGGGGGCCTTTCCTCTTTCCCCCTTCCCCTTTCCTTCTCCAACAAGGCAAGAGGGGGGAGTCCTACTCCCTGTGGAAGTAGGACTCCTCCAGGCGCACCCCTAGGGCCGGCCGCACCTCCCCCTCTCCCTCCTTTATATACAGGGGCAAGGGGGCACCCCCATGACACACAAGTTGATCTTCGTGATCGTTCCTTAGCCGTGTGCGGTGCCCCCTTCCACCATATTCCACCTCGGTCATATTGTAGCGGTGCTTAGGTGAAGCCCTGCGTCGCTAGAACATCATCACCGTCATCATGTCATCGTGCTGACAAAACTCTCCCTCAACACTCGGCTAGATCGGAGCTTGAGGGACGTCACCGAGTTGAACGTGTGCATAACTCGGAGGTGCCGTACGTTCGGTACTTGGATCGGACGGATCGGGAAGACGTACGACTACTTCCTCTACGTTGTGTCAACGCTTCCGTTGCCGGTCTACGCGGGTACGTAGACAACACTCTCCCCTCTCGTTGCTATGCATCACCATGATCTTGCGTGTGCATAGGAAATTTTTTGAAATTACTACGTTCCCCAACAGTGGTATCAGAGCCTGGTTTTATGCGTTGATGTTATGCATGAGTAGAACACAAGTGAGTTGTGAGCGATATAAGTCATACTGCTTACCAGTATGTCATACTTTGGTTCGGCGTTATTGTTGGATGAAGCGGCCCGGACCGACATTACGCGTACGCTTACGCGAGACTGGTTCTACCGACGTGCTTTGCACACAGGTGGCTGGCGGGTGTCAGTTTCTCCAACTTTAGTTGAACCGAGTGTGGCTACGCCCGGTCCTTGCGAAGATTAAAACAGCACCAACTTGACAAACTATCGTTGTGGTTTTGATGCGTAGGTAAGAACGGTTCTTGCTAAGCCCGTAGCAGCCACGTAAAACTTGCAACAACAAAGTAGAGGACGTCTAACTTGTTTTTGCAGGGCATGTTGTGATGTGATATGGTCAAGACATGATGCTATATTTTATTGTATGAGATGATCATGTTTTGTAACCGAGTTATTGGCAACTGTTAGGAGCCATATGGTTGTTGCTTTATTATGCAATGCAATCGCGTTGTAATGCTTTACTTTATCACTAAGCGGTAGCGATAGTCGTGGAAGCATAAGATTGGCGAGACGACAACGATGCTACGATGGAGATCAAGGTGTCGCGCTGGTGACGATGGTGAACATGATGGTGCTTCGGAGATGGAGATCACAAGTACAAGATGATGATGGCCATATCATATCACTTATATTGATTGCATGTGATGTTTATCTTTTATGCATCTTATCTTGCTTTGATTGACGGTAGCATTATAAGATGATCTCCCACTAAATTTCAAGATAAAAAGTGTTCTCCCTAAATATGCACCGTTGCCAAAGTTCATCGTGCCCAGACACCACGTGATGATCGGGTGTGATAAGCTCTACGTCCATCTACAATGGGTGCAAGCCAGTTTTGCACACGCAGAATACTCAGGTTAAACTTGACGAGCCTAGCATATGCAGATATGGCCTCGGAACACTGAGACCGAAAGGTCGAGCGTGAATCATATAGTAGATATGATCAACATATTGATGTTCACCATTGAAAGCTACTCCATTTCATGTGATGATCGGTTATGGTTTAATTGATTTGGATCACGTGATCACTTAGAAGATTAGAGGGATGTCTTTCTAAGTGGGAGTTCTTAAGTAATATGATTAATTGAACTTTAATTTATCATGAACTTAGTCCTGATAGTATTTTCATATCTATGTTGTAGATCAATAGCTCGCGTTATTGCTTCCCTATGTTTTATATGTGTTCCTAGTGAAAACTAAGTTGAAAGATGATAGTAGCAATGATGCAGAATGGGAGTTCTAAGTGGGAGTTCTTAAGTAATATGATTAATTGAACTTAGCACATGATACTATCTTGCTTGTCTATGTTTGATTGTAGATAGATGGCCCGTGTTGTTGTTCCGTTGAATTTTAATGCGTTCCTTGAGAAAGCAAAGTTGAAAGATGATGGTAGCAATTACACGGACTGGGTCCGTAACTTGAGGATTATCCTCATTGCTGCACAGAAGAATTACGTCCTGGAAGCACCGCTGGGTGCCAGGCCTGCTGCTGGAGCAACACTAGATGTTATGAACGTCTGGCAGAGCAAAGCTGATGACTACTCGATAGTTCAGAGTGCCATGCTTTACGGCTCAGAATCGGGACTTCAATGACGTTTTGAACGTCATGGAGCATATGAGATGTTCCAGTTGAAGTTAATATTTCAAGCAAATGCCCGGATCAAGAGATATAAAGTCTCCAATAAGTTCTATAGCTACAAGATGGAGGAGAATAGTTCTGTCAGTGAACATATACTCAAAATGTCTAGGTATCATAATCACTTGACTCAACTGGGAGTTAATCTTCCTGTTGATAGTGTCATTGACAGAGTTCTTAAATCACTGCCACCAAGCTATAAGAGCTTCATGATGAACTATAATATGCAAGGGATGGATTAGACGATTCCCGAGCTCTTCGCAATGCTAAAGGCTGCGGAGGTAGAAATCAAGAAGGAGCATCAAGTGTTGATGGTCAACAAGACCACCAGTTTCAAGAAAAAGGGCAAAGGGAGGAAGAAGGGGAACTTCAAGAAGAACAGCAAGCAAGTTGCTGCTCAGGAGAAGAAACCCAAATCTGGACCTAAGCCTGAAACTGAGTGCTTCTATTGCAAGCAGACTAGACACTGGAAGCGGAACTGCCCCAAGTATTTGGCGGATAAAAAGGATGGCAAGGTGAACAAAGGTATATGTGATATACATGTTATTGATGTGTACCTTGCTAGAGCTCGCAGTAGCACATGGGTATTTGATATTGGTTCTGTTGCTAATATTAGCAACTCGAAACAGGGACTACGGATTAAGCGAACACTGGCGAAGGACGAGGTGATGATGCGCGTGGGAAATGGTTCCAAAGTCGATGTGATCGCAGTCGGCACGCTACCTCTACATCTACCTTCGAGATTAGTATTAGACCTAAATAATTGTTATTTGGTGCCAGCATTGAGTATAAACATTATATCTGGATCTTGTTTTATGCAAGACGGTTATTCATTTAAATCAGAGAATAATGGTTGTTCTATTTATATGAGTAATATCTTTTATGGTCATGCACCCTTGAAGAGTGGTCTGTTTTTGATGAATCTTGATAGTAGTGATACACATGTTCATAATGTTGAAGCCAAAAGATGCAGAGTTGATAATGATAGTGCAACTTATTTGTGGCACTGCCGTTTAGGTCATATCGGTGTAAAGCGCATGAAGAAACTCCATACTGATGGACTTTTGTAATCACTTGATTATGAATCACTTGGTACTTGCGAACCGTGCCTCATGGGCTAGATGACTAAAACACCGTTCTCCGGTACTATGGAGAGAGCAACAGATTTGTTGGAAATCATACATACAGATGTATGTGGTCTGATGAATGTTGAGGCTCATGGTGGATATCGTTATTTTCTCACTTTCACAGATGATTTAAGCAGATATGGGTATATCTACTTAATGAAGCATAAGTCTGAAACATTTAAAAAGTTCAAAGAATTTCAGAGTGAAGTTGAAAATCATCGTAACAAGAAAATAAAGTTTCTACGATCTGATCGTGGAGGAGAATATTTGAGTTATGAGTTTGGTCTACATTTGAAACAATGCGGAATAGTTTCGCAACTCACGCCACCCGGAACACCACAGCGTAATGGTGTGTCCGAACGTCGTAATCGTACTTTACTAGATATGGTGCGATCTATGATGTCTCTTACTGATTTACCACTATCGTTTTGGGGTTATGCTTTAGAGACAACTGCATTCACGTTAAATAGGGCACCATCGAAATCCGTTGAGACGACGCCTTATGAACTGTGGTTTGGCAAGAAACCAAAGTTGTCATTTCTGAAAGTTTGGGGCTGCGATGCTTATGTGAAAAAGCTTCAACCTGATAAGCTCAAACCCAAATCGGAGAAATGTGTCTTCATAGGATACCCAAAGGAGACTGTTGGGTACACCTTCTATCACAGATCTGAAGGCAAGACATTCGTTGCTAAGAATGGATCCTTTCTAGAGAAGGAGTTTCTCTCGAGAGAAGTGAGTGGGAGGAAAGTAGAACTTGATGAGGTAACTGTACCTGCTCCCTTATTGGAAAGTAGTACATCACAGAAACCGGTTTCTATGACACCTATACCAATTAGTGAGGAAGCTAATGATAATGATCATGAAACTTTAGATCAAGTTACTACCGAACCTCGTAGATCAACCAGAATAAGATCCGCACCAGAGTGGTACGGTAATCCTATTCTGGAAGTCATGCTACTAGATCATGATGAACCTATGAACTATGAAGAAGTGATGGTGAGCCCAGATTCCGCAAAATGGCTAGAAGCCATGAAATCTGAGGTGGAATCCATGTATGAGAACAAAGTGTGGACTTTGGTTGACTTGCCCGTTGATCGGCAAGCAATTGAAAATAAATGGATCTTCAAGAAGAAGACTGACGCTGGCGGTAATGTTACTGTCTACAAAGCTCGACTTGTTGCGAAAGGTTTTCGACAAGTTCAAGGGATTGACTACAATGAGACCTTCTCACCCATAGCGATGCTTAACTCTGTCCGAATCATGTTAGCGATTACCGCATTTTATGATTATGAAATTTGGCAGATGGATGTAAAAACTGCATTCCTGAGTGGATTTCTGGAAGAAGAGTTGTATATGATGCAACCGGAATGTTTTGTCGATCGAAAGGGAGCTAACAAAGTGTGCAAGCTCCAGTGATCCATTTATGGACTGGTGCAAGCCTCTCGGAGTTGGAATAAACGCTTTGATAGTGTGATCAAAGCATTTGATTTTGTACAGACTTTTGGAGAAGCCTGTATTTACAAGAAAGTGAGTGGGAGCTCTGTAGCATTTCTGATATTATATGTGGATGACATATTACTGATTGGAAGTGATATAGAATTTCTGGATAGCATAAAGGGATACTTGAATAAGAGTTTTTCAATGAAAGACCTCGGTGAAGCTGCTTACATATTGGGCATTAAGATCTATAGAGATAGATCAAGACGCTTAATTGGACTTTCACAAAGCACATACCTTGACAAAGTTTTGAAGAAGTTCAAAATGGATCAAGCAAAGAAAGGGTTCTTGCCTGTGTTACAGGGTGTGAAGTTGAGTAAGACTCAATGTCCGACCACCGTAGAAGATAGAGAGAAAATGAAAGATGTTCCCTATGCTTCAGCCATAGGCTCTATCATGTATGCAATGCTGTGTACCAGACCTGATGTGCGCCTTGCTATAAGTCTAGCAGGGAGGTACCAAAGTAATCTAGGAGTGGATCACTGGACAGCGGTCAAGAACATCCTGAAGTTCCTGAAAAGGACTAAGGATATGTGTCTCGTATATGGAGGTGACAAAGAGCTCATCATAAATGGTTACGTAGATGCAAGCTTTGAAACTGATCCAGACAATTCTAAATCGCAAACCGGATTCGTGTTTATATTGAACGGTGGAGCTGTCAGTTGGTGCAGTTCTAAACAAAGCGTCGTGGTGGGATCTACATGTGAAGCGGAGTACATAGCTGCTTCGGAAGCAGCAAATGAAGGAGTATGGATGAAGGAGTTCATATCCAATCTAGGTATCATACCTAGTGCATCGGGTCCAATGAAAATCTTTTGTGACAATACTAGTGCAATTGCCTTGGCGAAGGAATCCAGATTTCACAAGAGAACCAAGCACATCAAGAGACGCTTCAATTCCATTCGGGATTTAGTCCAAGTGGGAGACATAGAAATTTGCAAGATACATACGGATCTGAATGTTGCACACCCGCTGACTAAGCCTCTTCCACGAGCAAAACATGATCAGCACCAAGGCTCCATGGGTGTTAGAATCATTACTGTGTAATGTAGATTATTGACTCTAGTGCAAGTGGGAGACTGAAGGAAATATGCCCTAGAGGCAATAATAAAGTTATTATTTATTTCATTATATCATGATAAATGTTTATTATTCATGCTAGAATTGTATTAACCGGAAACATAATACATGTGTGAATACATAGACAAACAGAGTGTCACTAGTATGCCTCTACTTGACTAGCTCGTTGATCGAAGATGGTTATGTTTCCTAGCCATAGACATGAGTTGTCATTTGATTAACGGGATCACATCATTAGGAGAATGATGTGATTGACTTGACCCATTCCGTTAGCTTAGCACTTGATCATTTAGTTTGTTGCTATTGCTTTCTTCATAACTTATACATGTTCCTATGACTATGAGATTATGCAACTCCCGTTTACCGGAGGGACACTTTGTGTGCTACCAAACGTCACAACGTAACCGGATGATTATAAAGGTGCTCTATAGGTGTCTCCGAAGGTACTTGTTGGGTTGGCGTATTTCGAGATTAGGATTTGTCACTCCGATTGTCGGAGAGGTATCTCTGGGCCCTCTCGGTAATGCACATCACTCAAGCCTTGCAAGCATTGCAACTAATAAGCTAGTTGCGGGATGATGTATTACAGAACGAGTAAAGAGACTTGCCGGTAATGAGATTGAACTAGGTATTGAGATACTGACGATCGAATCTCGGACAAGTAACATACCGATGACAAAGGGAACAACGTATGTTGTTATGCGGTCTGACCGATAAAGATCTTCATAGAATATGTAGGAGCCAATATGAGCATCCAGGTTCCGCTATTGGTTATTGACCGGAGACGTGTCTCGGTCATGTCTACATAGTTCTCGAACCCGTAGGGTCCGCACGCTTAAAGTTCGGTGACGATCGTAATTAGGGTTTTTGTGTTTTGATGTACCAAAGGTTGTTCGGAGTCCCGGATGTGATCACAGACATAACAAGGAGTCTCGAAATGGTCGAGACATAAAGATTGATATATTGGAAGCCTATATTTGGATATCGAAAACATTTTGTGTGATATCGGGATTTTACCGGAGCACCGGGGGGTTACCGGAACCCCCCCCCCCCCCTCGGGGGGGGAGGTTAATGGGCCTACATGGGCCCTAAGGGAGAAGAGCAGGGCCGACCAGGGCAGGCCACGCGCCCCCTCCCCCCCTAGTCCGAATAGGACAAGGAAGGGGGGGCGCCCCCCTTTCCTCTTTCCCCCTTCCCCTTTCGTTCTCCAACAAGGCAAGAGGGGGGAGTCCTACTCCCGGTGGGAGTAGGACTCCTCCAGGCGCACCCCTAGGGCCGGCCGCACCTCCCCCTCTCCCTCCTTTGTATATGGGGGCAAGGGGGCACCCCATGACACACAAGTTGATCTTTGTGATTGTTCCTTAGCCGTGTGCAGTGCCCCCTTCCACCATATTCCACCTCGGTCATATCGCAGCGGTGCTTAGGCGAAGCCCTGCGTCGGTAGAACATCATCACCGTCATCACGCCGTCGTGATGACGAAACTCTCCCTCAACACTCGGCTGGATCGGAGCTCGAGGGACGTCACCGAGTTGAACATGTGCATAACTCGGAGGTGCCGTACGTTCGGTACTTGGATCGGGAAGACGTACGACTACTTCCTCCATGTTGTGTCAACGCTTCCATTGCCGGTCTACGAGGGTACGTAGACAACACTCTCCCCTCTCGTTGCTATGCATCACCATGATCTTGCGTGTGCATAGGATTTTTTTTGAAATTACTACGTTCCCCAACATGTATCTCTCTCACACAAACCCAGGTAGGTGGTGTACGTACAAGAAGAGAATAGATGCACGTACTCATGCTTCGTGCCCAGCCACACCTGTGCGGGTACACGGTGGAGCTCATTTCTATACGAAATGGCAGCTCACGTGCTAATTTGAGAGCGTGTAGCGGTTGTTTACCTACGAAGGTCATGTACCACGTGTGCATGAAACAAATTTTGACTTGATGCATTGGTGCATTATTTTTAAATAAAGTTATATTGCTCAATGGCACGTACACAGAATATAATACAATTTTTATGGATAAAAAGTAGTCCACTCCACTATATACAAAGGAGCCTGCCTGTCGGGGTTTGTCTCTCTTCAGAGTATCTCACACAAGGCGGCGGTGGCCTCTCTCTCTAACCATTGGTCACTGATCCGTTCGCATCCCGTCCGCCGGTGGAAAGGGAGGATGTGCGTCGTTTCTCCGTTTGACGGCGCTGAGGCAGCATGCCCCGATCTACGGTACCTGCCGTTCTCTCTGACCAAGCTCTGGTGCGGTAGGACATATGCCACTTGCTCATTGTCACAGTATGGGCAGATACCGCCCGCCCCCGCCCTCCTAGTTACATCCTGACGACCCCCAAGTATCCCCTCCTACCTTGCTCCACTGCCCATCTTCCCACATTGCTGCATGTGGATCTTCCCTAGTTCTTTGCCCAAAAGGTAGCTCGTCCGGCGTACTTTCCATATTGCAATCTCGTCCTCACACCGCTTTAGATAAACAACCGTGTTGTTATCTTCCCTTAGGACAAGGACTATGCTTCTTTTTTGTCGTTGTATGTGTCAACAACTGTTATTGACCAGTAATTGTTTCCTTTCTACCTCTTTTTTGCAAATCGGGCTATCCATTTCACCTTGTTGCTATTGTGACCTTTTGTCGAACTGCACAAATCACTTTTTTCTTAAGAGTGTTTTGTGCAGTTCTACTAAAACGTCACACGGGCAACGTCTCTACATTTCAGTGCGGCTGCACAAAGGGAGATCAGTTTTGCTCTATCCTCCTCATCCAACTCCGAGCCTAATCTTCTCCAACTATTTGCTTAATCTTCTCCAACTAGTTAGTCTTAAGAGAGACTACAATGGTGACCAGCTTCTATTTGAGTGTTTATTGTTTCATCAACAGTCCTCTAATATTGTAATCACACTTAATATCTTTGGAACAGGGACGCTCAGGCTCAGCTCTATTTTAGTGGAACTACACAAAATGATCGGAATGTTGCATGCTCCTCACAGCTACTTTTTCCCCCAACATGCCTTGTTGATTTAGACAGAGCTGGGGGAAGTTGCTGCCAATGAAAGCATGGATCAATTTTAATTTAACACCTTCTCACAACTTTGTCTGCAGTTGTGATGTAAATATTAGCTCTGATTGCTAATCATTGAGATGCATTATCAAGGAAGTTAGTTTTTATTTTTTCCGAAAGAGCATGGATAGCAAGACACACGAAACAAAAGCTGAAAGCTTCAGAGCATAGTAAAATTTCATGCCACTGTAAAATTATTTGTATAGTATGTCAATTATTTAAAAAAATGTTGGAAGTGAAGGAAATATGCCCTAGAGGCAATAATAAAGTTTTTATTTATATTTCCTTATATCATGATAAATTTTTATTATTCATGCTAGAATTGTATTAACCGGAAACTTAGTACATGTGTGAATATATAGACAAACAGAGTGTCACTAGTATGCCTCTACTTGACTATCTCGTTAATCAAGGAAAGTTAAGTTTCCTAGCCATGGACAAGAGTTGTCATTTGATGAACTGGATCACATCATTAGAGAATGATGTGATTGACTTGACCCTTCCGTTATCTTAGCACGATGATCGTTTAGTTTGTTGCTATTGCTTTCTTCATAACTTATACATGTTCCTATGACTAAGAGATTATGCAACTCCCGAATACCGGAGGAACACTTAGTGTGCTATCAAATGTCACAACGTAACTAGGTGACTATAAAGTTGCTCTACAGGTGTCTCCGATGGTGTTTGTTGAGTTGGCATAGATCGAGATAAGGATTTGTCACTCCGATTGTCGGAGAGGTATCTCTGGGCCCTCTTAGTAATGGACATCACTATAAGCCTTGCAAGCAATGTAACTAATGAGTTAGTTGCTGGAAGATGCATTACAGAACAAGTAAAGAGACTTGTCGGTAACGAGATTGAACTAGGTATTGAGATACCGACGATAGAATCTTGGGCAAGTAACATACCGATGACAAAGGGAACAGCATATGTAGTTATGTGGTTTGACCGATAAAGATCCTTGTAGAATATGTAGGAACCAATATGAGCATCCAGGTTACGCTATTGGTAATTGAACAGAAGTGAGATTCGGTCATGTCTACATAGTTCTTGAACCCGTAGGGTCCACACGCTTAACATTCAGTGACGATCGGTATTATGAGTTTATGTGTTTTGATGTACCGAAGGTAGTTCGGAGTCCCGGATTTGATCACGTACATGACGAGGAGTCTCGAAATGGTCGAGACATAAAGATCGATATATTGGAAGGCTATGTTTGGACATCAGAATGGTTTCGAGAGAGTTCGGACATTTACTGGAGTACCGGGGAGTTACCGAAACCCCCCGGGGAGTCATTGGGCCTTAATGGGCCTTAGTGGGAGAGAGGAGGAGGAGGCCAATGTGCCCCCCCTCCAAGCCCAATCTGAATTGGGGTGGGGGCCGGCCCCCCTTTCCTTCTCCCTCTCTCCTCCTTCCTTCTTCTCCTACTCCAACTAGGGAAAGGGGGAACCCTACTCCCACCGGGAGTAGGACTCCCCCCTTGGGCGCGCCATGAGAGGGCCGGCCGTCCCCTCCTCCACCCCTTTATATACAGGGGAGGGGGCACCCCATAGACACACAAGTTGATTGTTTAGCCGTGTGCGGTGCCCCCCTCCATAGATTTCCACCTCGGTCATATCGTTGTAGTGCTTAGGCGAAGCCCTATGTCGGTAACTTCATCATCACCGTCATCACGCCGTCGTGCTGACGAAACTCTCCCTCGACCTCAGTTGGATCTAGAGTTCGTGGGACATCACCAAGCTGAACATGTGCAGATTGTGGAGGTGTCGTACCTTCGGTGCTAGGATCGGTCGGATCGTGAAGACGTACGACTTCATCAACCGCGTTGTCATAACGCTTCCGCTTATGGTCTACGAGGGTACATGGACAACACACTCCCCTCTCGTTGATATGCATCACCTAGATGGATCTTGCGTGTGCATAGGAATTTTTTGAAATTACTGCGTTCCCCAACAGTGGCATCCGAGCCAGGTCTATCCGTAGATGTTATATGCACGAGTAGAACACAAAGGAGTTGTGGGCGTGGGTATATACATATTGCTTGCCGTCACTAGTTGTTTCTTGATTCGACAGTATTGTTGGATGAAGCGGCCTGGACCGACATTACATGACTGCGCTCATCAGATTGGTTCTACCGAAGTGCTTTGCACATAGGTGGCTGGCGGGTGTCTGTTTCTCCAACTTTAGTTGAATCGGATTCAATGAACAGGGTTCTTTCTGAAGATCAAAAAGCAATCACTATACAACGTTGTGGTTTTTATGCGTAGGTAAGAATGGTTCTTGCTAGAATCCCGTAGCAGCCACGTAAAACTTGCAACAACAAACTAGAAGACGTCTAACTCGTTTTTGCAGGGCATGTTGTGATGTGATATGGTCAAGACGTGATGAGATATAAATTGTTGTATGAGATGATCATGTTTTGTTAAAGTTATCGGCAACTGGCAGGAGCCTTATGGTTGTCTCTTTATTGCATAAGATGCAAGCACCATACAATTGCTTTACTTTAGCTATGCGATAGCAATAGTTGCAAAAGCAATAGTTGGCGAGACGACCATGTGACGACACGTTGATAGAGATCAAGATGATGGAGATCATGGTGTCATGCCGGTAACGATGGAGATCATGATGCTACTTTCGAGATGGAGATCAAAGGCACAAGATGATGATGGCCATATCATGTCACATATTTTGATTGCATGTGATGTTTATCTTTTATGCATCTTCTTTTGCTTAGTACGACGGTAGCATTATGAGATGATCCCTCATTAAAATTTCAAGGTATAAGTGTTCTCCCTGAGTATGCACCGTTGCGACAGTTCTTCGTGCTGAGACACCAAGTGATGATCGGGTGTGATAAGCTCTACGTTCACATACAATGGGTGCAAGCCAGTTTTGCACAAGCAGAATACTCAGGTTAAACTTGACGAGCCTAGCATATGCAGATATGGCCTCGGAACACTGACACCGAAAGGTTGAGCATGAATCATATAGTAGATATGATCAACATAGTGATGTTCACCATTGAAAACTTCTCCATCTCACGTGATGATCGGACATGGTTTAGTTGATATGAATCACGTGATCATTTAGATGACTAGAGGGATGTCTATCTAAGTGGGAGTTCTTAAGTAATATGATTAATTAAACTTAAATTTATCATGAACTTAGTCCTGATAGTATTTGCATATCTATGTTGTAGATCAATTGCTCGCGTATAGCTTCCACATTTTATTTATGATACGTTCCTAGAGAAAACTATGTTGAAAGATGTTAGTATCAATGATGCGGACTAGATCCATGCTCTGAGGATTATCCTCATTGCTGCACAGAAGAATTATGTCCTTGATGCACCACTAGGTGACAGACCTATTGCAGGAGCAGATGCAGACGTTATGAACGTTTGGCAAGCTCGGCACGATGACTACTTGATAGTTTAGTGCACCATTCTTTACGGCTTAGAACTGGGACTTCAAAAACGTTTTGAACGCCACGAAGCATATAAGATGTTCCAAGAGCTGAAATTGGTATTTCAGATTCATGCCAGAATCGAGAGGCATGAGACCTCCGACAAGTACTTTGCCTACAAGATGGAGGAGAATAGCTCAGCTAGTGAGAATGTGCTCAGAATGTCTGAGTACTACAATCACTTGAATTAAGTGGGAGTTAATCTTCCAGATAAGATAGTGATTGCCAGAGTTCTCTAGTCATTATCACCAAGTTACTAGAACTTCGTGATGAACTATAATATGCAAGGAATAACGAAAATGATTCCCAAGCTCTTCGCGATGCTGAAATTGGTGAAGGTAGAAATCAAGAAAAAGCATCAAGTGTTGATGGTTGACAAGACCACTAGTTTCAAGTAAAAGGGCAAGGGAAAGAAAGGGAACTTCAAGAAGAATGGCAAGCAAGTTGCCACTCCCGTGAACAAGCCCAAAGCTAGACCTAAGCCTGGAACCGAGTGCTTCTACTGCAAAGGGAATGGTCACTGGAAGCGGAACTACCCCGAATACTTGGCAGATAAGAAGGATGGAAAAGTGAACAAAAGTATATTTGATATACATGTTATTGATGTGTACTTTACTAGTGTTCATAGTAACCCCAGGGTATTTGATACTGGTTCAGTTGCTATGATTAGTAACTTGAAACAGGAGTTACAAAATGAACAGAAACTAGTTGAGGGCGAGGTGACGATATGTTTTGGAAGTGATTCCAAGGTTGATAAGATCACCATCGCACACTCCCTTTACCTTCGGGATTAGTGTTGAACCTAAAATAAATGTTATTTGGTGTTTGCGTTGAGCATAATATGATTGGATCATGTTTATTGCAATACGGTTATTCATTTAAGTCAAAGAATAATTGTTATTCTGTTTACATGAATAAAACCTTCTATGGTCATACACCCAAGGTGAATGGTTTATTGAATCTCAATCGTAGTGATACACATATTCATATAATATTGAAGCCAAAAGATGCAAAATTAATAATGATAGTGCAACTTATTTGTGGCACTGCCGTTTAGGTCATATTGGTGTAAAGTGCATGAGAAAACTCCATGCTAATGGGCTTTTGGAATCACTTGATGCTTGTGAACCATGCCTCATGGGCAAGATGACTAAAACTTCGTTCTTCGGAACAATGGAGCGAGCCACTGACTTATTGGAAATAATACATACCGATGTATGCAGTCTGATGAATGTTGAGGCTCGCGGCGGGTATCGTTATTTTCTGACCTTCACCGATGATTTGAGAAGATATGAGTATATCTACTTAATGAGACACAAGTCTGAAACATTTGAAAAGTTCAAAGAATTTCATAGTGAAGTGGAGAATCATCGTAACAAGAAAATACAGTTTCTACGATCTGATCGGAGACGAAATATTCGAGTTACGAGTTTGGCCTTCAGTTGAAACAATGTCGAATAGTTTCGCAACTCACGCCACCTGGAACACCACAGCGTAATGGTGTGTCCGAATGTCGTAACCGTACTTTATGAGATATGGTGCGATCTATGATGTCTCTTACCAATTTACCACTATTGTTTTGAGGTTATGCATTAGAGACAGCTGCATTCACGTTAAATAGGGCACCGTCTAAAATCCATTGAGATGACACCGTAGGAACTGTGATTTAGCAAGAAACCTAAGTTGTCGTTTCTTAAAGTTTGGGGCTATGATGCTTATGTGAAAAGTTTCAACCTGATAAGCTCAAACACAAATCGGAGAAATGTGTCTTCATAGGATACCCAAAGGAAACTATTTGGTACACCTTCTATCATAGATCCGAAGGCAAGATATTCGTTGCTAAGAATAGATCCTTTCTAGAGAAGAAGTTTCTCTTGAAAGAAGTGAGTGGGAGGAATGTAGAACTTGATGAGGTAATTGTACCTTCTCCTGAATTGGAAAGTAGTTCATCATAGAAATCAGTTCTAGTGATTCCTACGCCAATTAGTGAGGAAGCTAATGATGATGATCATGAAACTTCAAAACAAGTTACTACCGAACCTCGTAGGTCAACCAGAGTATGGTCCGCACCAGAGTGGTGCGGTAATCCTTTCTGGAAGTCATGTTACTAGACCATGACGAACCTACAAACTATGAGGAAGCGATGATGAGCCCAGATTCCTCAAAATGGCTTGAGGCTATGATATCTGAGATGGGATCCATGTATAAGAACAAAGTGTGGACTTTGGTTGACTTGCCTAATGATCGGCAAGCCATTGAGAACAAATGGATCTTCAATACGAAGACAGACGTTGATAGTAGTATTACTATATGCAAAGCTCGAATTGTTGCAAAAGGTTCTCGTCAAGTTTAAGATGTTTACTACGATGAGATTTTCTCACTCGTAGCGATGCTTAAGTCTGTCCGAATCATCTTAGCAATTGCCACATTTCATGAAATCTGGCAAATGGATGTCAAAACTGCATTCCTTAATGGATTTCTTAAAGAAGAGTTGTATATGATGCAACAAGAAGGTTTTGTCAATCCTAAAGGTACTAACAAAGTGTGCAAGCTCCAGCGATCCATCTATGGACTGGTGCAAGCATCTCGGAGTTGGAATATATGCTTTGATAAAGTGATCAAAGCATATGGTTTTATACATATTTGCGGTGAAGCCCGTATTTACAAGAAAGTGAGTGGGAGCACTACAGCCTTTCGGATAAGTATATGTGAATGACATATTGTTGATCGGAAATGATGTAGAATTTTCAAGAAAGCATAAAGGAGTGTCTGAAAGGAGTTTCTCAAAGAAAGACCTCGGTGAAGCTACTTACGTATTGAGCATCAAGATCTATAGAGATAGATCAAGACGGTTGATATATTTTTCAATAAGTACATACCTTGACAAGATTTTGAAGTAGTTCAAAATGGAACATTCAAAGAAGGAGTTCTTTCCTGTGTTGCAAGGTGTGAAGTTGAGTAAAGACTCAAAACCCGACCACGGTAGAAAATAGAAAGAGAATGAAAAGTCATTCCCTATGCCTCAGCCATAGGTTCTATATAGTATGCTATGTACAGACCTATTGTGTACCTCACCAAGAGTTTGGCAAGAGGGTACAATAGTGATCCAGGAGTGGATCACTGGGCATCGTCAAAATTATCCTTAGTAGAATAAGGATATGTTTCTCGGTTATGGAGGTGACAAAAAGTTCGTCGTAAAGAGTTACGTCGATGCAAGTTTTGACACCGATCTGGATGACTCTCTCAATCTTGATACATATTGAAAGTGGGAGCAAATATCTAGAGTAGCTCCGTGCAAAGCATTGTAGACATAGAAAATTTTGCAAAGTACATACGACTCTGAATGTGGCAGACCCGTTGACTAAATTTCTCTCACAAGCAAAACATGATCACTCTTTGGGTGTTAATCACATAGCGATGTGAACTAGATTATTGATTCTAGTAAACCCTTTGGATATTAGTCACATGGAGATGTGAACTAATCACATAAAGATGTGAACTATTGGTGTTAAATCACATGACGATGTGAACTAGATTATTGACTCTAGTGCAAGTGGGAGACTGAAGGAAATATGCCCTAGAGGCAATAATAAAGTTGTTATTTATATTTCCTTATATCATGATAAATGTTTATTATTCATGCTAGAATAGTATTAACCGGAAACTTAGTACATGTGTGAATATATAGACAAACAGAGTACCACTAGTATACCTCTACTTGACTAGCTCGTTAATCAAAGATGGTTAAGTTTCCTAGCCATGGACAAGAGTTTCCATTTGATGAACGGGATCACATCATTAGAGAATGATGTGATTGACTTGACCCACCCGTTCTTAGCATGATGATCGTTTAGTTTGTTGCTATTGCTTTCTTCATAACTTATACATGTTCCTATGACTATGAGATTATGCAACTCCCAAATACCGGAGGAACACTTAGTGTGCTATCAAACATCACAACGTAACTGGGTGACTATAAAGATGCTCTACAGGTGTCTCCGATGGTGTTTGTTGAGTTGGCATAGATCGAGATTAGGATTTGTCACTCCGATTGTCGGAGAGGTATCTCTGGGCCCTCTCGGTAATGCACATCACTATAAGCCTTGCAAGCAATGTGACTAATGAGTTAGTTGTGGGAAGATGCATTATGGAATGAGTAAAGAGACTTGCCGGTAACGAGATTGAACTATGTATTGAGATACCGACGATTGAATCTCGGGCAAGTAACATACCGATGACAAAGGGAACAACGTATGTTGTTATGCGGTTTGACCGATAAAGATTTTCATAGAATATGTAGGAACCAATATGAGCATCCAGGTTCCGCTACTGGTTATTGACCAGAAGTGAGTCTCGGTCATGTCTACATATTCTCGAACCCGTAGGGTTCGCACGCTTAACGTTCGGTGACGATCGGTATTATGAGTTTACGTGTTTTGATGTATCGAAGGTAGTTCAGAGTATTGGATATGATCATGGACATGACGAGGAGTCTCAAAATGGTCGAGACATAAAGATCGATATATTGGAAGGCTATGGCACATCAGAATGGTTCCGGGTGAGTTCGTGCATGTACCGGAGTACCGGGGAGTTACCAGAACCCCCGGGGAGTCGTTGGGCCTTAATGGGCCTTAGTGGGAGAGAGGAGGAGGCGGCCAAGGTGGGGGCGCCCCCCCAGCCCAATCCAAATTGGGGTGGGGGCGGCCCCCTTTCCTTCTCCCTCTCTCCTCCTTCCTTCTCCTACTCCAACTAGGGAAAGGGGGAATCCTACTCCCACCGGGAGTAGGACTCCCCCCTTGGGCGCGCCATGAGAGGGCCGGCCCTCCCCTCCTCCACTCCTTTATATACAGGGGAGGGGGAACCCCATAGACACACAAGTTGATTGTTTAGCCGTGTGCGGGGCCCACCTCCATAGATTTCTACCTCGGTCATATGTTGTAGGACTTAGGCGAAGCCCTGCGTCGGTAACTTCATCATCACCGTCATCACGCTGTCGTGCTAACGAAACTCTCCCTCGACCTTAGCTAGATCTAGAGTTCGTGGGATGTCACCGAGCTGAACGTGTGCAGATCGTGGAGGTGTTGTACCTTCGGTGCTAGGATCGGTCAGATCGTGAAGACGTACGACTACATCAACCACGTTGTCATAACGCTTCCGCTTACGGTCTATGAGGGTACATGGACAACACTCTCCCCTCTCGTTGCTATGCATCACCTAGATAGATCTTGCGTGTGCGTAGGAATTATTTTGAAATTACTGTGTTCCCCAACAGGAAGCTTGATAGAATTGCTAGTAGTCTCTTCAGCATCCGAGTCCATGTGCCATGCACCAAATTATACTCCCTCCGTTCCCAAATATTTGTCTTTCTAGAAATTTCAAATGGACTACAACATACAGATGTATGTAGACATATTTTAGAGTGCAGATTCACATATTTTAGAGTAGTCACTTCTTGAAATCTCTAGAAAGACAAATATTTGGGAACGGAGGGAGTAGTGCACAACCGCATGGGAGACTCAACCCAGTCATTGCGTCGCACTAATAGTGAGTATTGAACATTCAAATCATAAGCCCCACCTTTCCCACTGTAAGTTGCTCGGAAGAAGCAACCATCAATATGCTCTTCTTTGAATCCGCTCATACTACTCCCTTCGTCACAGTTTTATAGAGCATGTTTCAACAATCTCTGGGACCAAGGTGACTAGAGATCGGCCTGAAAAATAACATTGGTAGTTATAGCACGACGTCTAATACTAAAGGAAATAATGTGTACACACATGCATGCAGTGCTTCCACCCCGGGTACACACATGCATGCACTTACTCCACTCCGCGTACACACCTACATTGAGAGAAAATTGTGGACTTGATTGGGGTTACCACACCCTAATTAATTGAGCATTAAACCAAATGCGTCTAAAATATCTCTGGTGGTGGAAATGCATGAGAATGAAGCGCGCCGTGTAAACTATGAGGAGGGGAGTAGTATGAAGGTGCAAAACCAAGTACACATACGGCATGTCGGTCAACACGGTTCCTCTTGGCGTATCACTGAGATATGGGATCAGAGTGTGAGCAAACCGATCTCAATTGACCGCAAAATGACCAACCCGCCACTCCTTGAGAGAGACGAGGAGAGAGAGCACACAAACGGGCTCGCACGGAGGCCAAGATATATTCGAGCATGGTTCATCGATATCATCATTAAATGTTCGACGTTTTTTAATAGTACTATTGGGCTACCGTTTTCCGCACTTCTCCCGAATAAATGTGTACTTTATCAGAGATTAAAATAAAAATAAGAGTATAGACGCTCCACCATGCGGTTTCTTGTACCTGTATACTAGTAGTACTACTCGTACTAGTACTAAACCTTGTGCTTGGCTCTTCGCCTCTTCGGGAAGTTGTCGGCGTCCTGGGAACGGGGGTCCCCAGACTTGCCTGCCTGCGGCCCACGACGTGGCTCCACCAGCGGCCCTATACGGCCCATCTTCACCAGCAAACACTCAAGACCCTCGCGAGGGGACAAGCCTCGCGAGGTGGATGACGCAAGACCTCCTCGGGGGCGGCCTCACCAAGCTGGCTCGCAACGGGCGGAAAGATCAATGCAAGGGGCGCCTCGCGAGGTTCCTGTGACGCAAGCCATGACGACCAAAGCCTGGCGGGCGCCGGCGCACTTAGTATCCTCGTTTCCTATTTCATGCTAAAGAAGCAAGGGCAGGCGAGGAGTCCCGAGGCCTAAGGCAAAGGTTTCCATATCGGTGCAACAAGACCAAGACCAGCAGGACGGCAGGAAGGAGGTCACCGTGGAGCCCAGGACAGCGTCACCACCAGAGCCTTTGGCAGGCGAAGACCATCTTTTGTCAGGATAGCTTGTACAGCTGTCCCCCTTCAAATTGGCCGTTGTGGGATCCCTTCCCACCTAATATTTGGGAAGAGGACCCGGGCCTCTATATATAGGACTAGCCACTACCGTAGGCAGGAGGATCAGATCATCTTGGATCAGATCCATTCCACCAAGACCACCACACAAACTCACCAAGCACAAGAGCACCTCTCCTCAGGAGGATATTCTTCCCTTATAACTGTTCATCCTCAGCCCTAGAGGCAATCCACCACACCACACTAGAGTAGGGAATTACACCACATTGGTGGCCTGAACCAGTATAAATCTTGTGTCCCTTTGTTCCGCGAGTTCGACGCGCTGAGCCTTGAGATCGCGGTGAGGGCGTGAGCTAGAGGGAGGAGATATCTTCATGCGCACCCCAGTGTTCGAACCTCAAGGGTTTTGCCGGAACCCGAAATCCGACATTTGGCGCGCCAGTTAGGGGTGCATCGAAGCTTACCTTCCGCTGATCCGCGTCCCACCACTCCACCGCATCCATGTCACACGCACGCCGAGCCCGTGTCGACGCTGGGCCGCCCTCGCCGCCCGTGTCACTCAGACAACCCCTGTCGCCAGGCCTCCCCGTCGCTCTCCATCTCCTAGTGCCAACGCCGCTACCGGCGCGGCGGCAAATGAGCAGCAAGCATCCTCACTACACCCCTCCGTGTGGCGGGACGGCCGCACCGCCACCCCGTCGCTGACTCCGGCCAGCTCATCCTCTCACACTCGCCACGCACCCACGGACGCGCAGGCTGCGCTGCTCATGGCGTGTGAGCTCCTGCGCTACCGCCCGGTCGACGACCTCTACGAGGACGGGTTGGACCGCATCGCCGAGCTCGTTAGCACCGTTGGAGGCTCTCCTGCACCATCCCTCTCGCTGCCTCACCCACCTCCAGCCGCGGGCGATGTGGCTCATAGAGCGCCTCCGCCGCCTCCGCATCAAGACGGCGCCCTCGCGCCAAGACGCGCATCTCACGGAGCGCCACCGCCTCCTCCGCGTCAAGACGGTGTCCTCGCCCCAAGATTTGTGATCCCACGACGTGATCCACCGTGCTGTGTGCCCGCACACGAAGAAGAAAGCTGCCAAGAGGTTCCCCAGCTGCAAGAAAACGCTCCAGCACTCCCAGCACCACCACGACAAGAACGCGTGCCACCTGCGGCGGCGGTGCATGGACATCCAGGCCAGGCCCCGCATCAGCAAAGGGCCCCGGTGGCCATGGCAGGCTGCCGTATCTTCACTCCTGAGCTGCATAGCGTCGTCTGGCCAGGCAAGTTCAAGCCGGATCTGCCTCCTCACTACGACGGCACCCCCGACCCCGCGGAGTTTCTGCAGCTCTACGAGCTGAGCATCAAGGCGGCCAACAGCGATGAAAAAGTCATGGTGAACTGGTTTCACATGGCTCTCAAGGACAGCGCTCGCTCGTGGCTCATAAACCCGCCTCCAGGCTCGATCTACTCCTGGGGTGAAATGCGCGACCACTTTGTCGCCAACTTCCAGGGCACTCGCGACCGCCCTCCGGCCACGGGTGACCTGCACCGCATCAAGAAACAGCCGGGAGCGACCCTGCAGAAGTACATCCAGCACTTCAATTGTGTCCGCCTCAAGATCCCCAAGGTGACGGATGAATCCATCATCTAAGTGTTTTCCGACAGCGTCCGCGACATCAAGATGAAGGAGGAGCTCGCCATCCACGAGGAGCTATGCACGACTCTGGAGCTGTTCAACATAGCAACCAAGTGTGCAAGAGCTGAGGAGGGGCGTCTCTCCCTCCTCGAGCTCCCTGCTGCCGACCTAGAAGAGAAGATGCCAAGGTCAAGGACGTGAAGCGCAAGGGAGTGGCCATACTCGCGGCAAAGCCAGACATGAAGCGTGGCCGGGACCACCCTGAGTCATCCAAGGTTAGTCATCCGTTCTGCGCCTTCCACAACGTACACAGCCACAACACCAACGATTGTCAAGAGCTCAGGGCCATCCGAGATGGATGCTTCGGTCGACGCCCCGAGTGGAACGACCGGGGCTACGGTCAAGGAGGAGGACGTTGGGACGACCGTGGCCCCCGCAAGGAGTGGCGCGACCAGCGTCGTGAGGGCGCCTTGAGGGACCAGCCTCGCGAGGACCATCCTCAGGGCAATCCTGGTATTCCTCCACAGCCGCCACCACCAAGAAGGAACGACGACCACCATCACGACGAGGGGGTTGGGGGCTTCCAGGAGCCGCGCGCCATCGCTTGCATCTTGGGTGGTGCTCAGGCCCCGGCTTCCCAACGCATCTTCAAGCAGTTCTCTCGCGAGGTGAATGCAGCCCTCCCCAAGCTCGAGGCCATGCGCCCGCTCAGATGGTCCAAGTACACCATCACCTTCAGCTCGGCGGACCAATTCAAGTGCGCCGCAACCGTTGGCATCCTCCCGATGCTCTGTTCAGCCGTCATTAGCAATGTCCAAGTCACCAAGACCCTCATCGACGGCGGCGCAGGGCTCAGTGTCCTGTCCGTCGAGACGTTCGATAGACTCCAAGTGCCATATGATCAGCTTCAGCCCACCAAGCCTTTCTTAGGAGTGACCGGCGGCTCCACTCCCCGATAGGGCAAGTTCGTCTTCTTGTCACCTTCAGTCAGCGCGACAACTACCACACCGAGCTCGTCGACTTCGACGTCGCTCACATCCATCTGCTGTACAATACCATCCTTGGGTATCCGGCCCTGGCCAAGTTCATGGCAGTGACCCATCACGGCTACAACGTCCTCAAGATGCCAGGCAGCGGCGGAATCATCACAGTCCCCTGTGAAGAAAGAGACGCAGTGTGCTCCCTCGAGCGCGCCTTCCAAGCCGCAGCAATCGAAGACCCTGACAGCAAGGGCATGTATCCCCCTGAGGCCACCCCCAAGAAGAAGAAGCAGCTACTCCACACAAGGCCTCAAGGGAGCGGTGCCACATCAGGATCAGCGCCTGCACCTGGGGCGCCTCCCTTCCTCGCATAGGAAGGTGTGCCCGGCGCCCTCCTCGGGCAGGGCTCGGGGGATCTCTTCTAGAGGGCCTCAGACCTGGCCAACATCACGAGGGAGGCGCTCGGGCACCACGTGGAGGCGTGCTTCACGGCACATTTCCCTCAGAAGGGCACCGGGCGAGGAGCGCCTGGCGCTTAGGAGTTCATCATCAAGGCCTCCCAGGAGCTTCACGAAGCAAGGGCGATACGCGGCGACCGCCGCCCACCTGGTGTACCTCCCCACCCAGGCGAGGGTGGTGCGCTGCGCATTTGCATTGACATCCTAGGGCTCAACAGGGCCGCATCTTAGGAGCGCTTCTGGCCGTCATGTGCTGGCCGGTGTGAGGGTCCACCTCATAGCTATGTTCGCATGCCGTTTGGCCTGCCGAGCATGGCAGCCGCCTTCTAGCGCAATCTACGGAGCATCCTGGCGATCCAGCAGGCCAGGCATCACGCGGACCTGGCGGAGATGGAGACGGTCCTTAGGAGGCCACCTGTGCCCCCAGAGCCTCCCGAGGCTCAGGGTCTTGGCAACTCATGAGGAGCGACTTCTTCATCGCGCACCTTCAGCTACCCCAACGCTCCTTCGACAACAAAACCAAGTGACATTTTCCAAGTTCATTCAGCTGGGAGCGCCCCCCGGGCTGCATTATTCCAGGTCGCGTGGGCCTATTTGTCAGGACCCCGATTCTAAGTCACACCGATCTAGCCTGTAACACCTCATATCACTTTGCGTCCTCACGCACGGTATTCCCACGGGTGTCGCCCTACCATGGCCCGGGACCGTTTGCGCCTTTTGCCTCACATATATGATAGTGTCGCTAGCATCCATATGACAGAGAACCCGGGCCGACATGACTAGTCGTGAACCCAAGGTGGCACTAACTTACGGGGACAGGCATACATGAATCAACATCGAGCATGTCGGTCAGCAGCGTGCGAATCCGGGCTGTAGCACTGGGCTAACAGGACTCAGGGAACCCGGGCTGTAGCAGGCTAGGCAGGACTCCGGATGTCACCGCGTGACATTTCCTCGAAGGGACAGACACAGGAACAAAGTGAATCACATGCCGGCCAGTCAAGTGTTCCGGAGCAGTAGTGCTGGGCTAGCAGGACTCCGGTGAACCGGGCTGTAGCGGACTACTATGGCTCATGGAAGCACAAGACTACATTTCCCCATAAGAGAGGCTACCAAGGATAAACAACTAGGTTCTCGGATCCCACACATACCAAGCATTTCAATAATACACACAATATGCTCGATATGTGTAAATACAACATGGCATCATAACATAACTCTACGACTCAAGTATTTATTCATTAGGCTCCGAGGAGCGAGATATTACAAACATGGGTCTCACGACCCAACATTTAGAGCATACAAGTCAAAGCACATGCGGAAGCTTAACATGTCTGAGTACAGACATCTACAAATGAAAAAGGCTGAGAAGCCTGACTATCTACAAGACCCTCCCAAGGTACAAGATCGTAGCTGAGGTAATGAGCTAAACGTCGAAGTCCAAGCGGAACTACTAGCAGGACTGAAGTCTCTCTACAAAACATAAATTAAGCAAACGTGAGTACAAATGTACCCAGCATGACTTACATCAGAACTAACTACATATGCATCAGTATCAACAAAGGGGGTGGTGGAGTTTAACTGCAGCAGGCCAGCTTTGACTCGGTGGCTATCCTGAACTACGACTGCAAGTAACTCTTTGAGGTGGCGCACACGAGTCCACAAATTCACCATACCAATACACCACTATGGATCCGCTCCCGTCTCCCTGCGAGAATGCCATCCATAGCACTCACACTTATCTTGCGCATTTTAAAGTATCCACTTTCGCTTGTCTATGAACTATGCAAGGGGTCCAAGTTTCCATATCCGAGGAATCCAGCTATTCGAAGAGATAATGATAACCCTGCAGGGGTGTACTTCTTCACACACGCTCTCGCCACTTATCGACCTGTACACGTCATGTACCTCGGCAACCTTCAAGCAGAAACCGGGCGAGGGCGTCGGCCACGACCTGACTAACCAACAAGTCTCTAGTACAGGTTTATCGCCTATTCGGGTTCCATCTGCAAGGAGATCCGGCCGGGGTGTCGCTCACGGCCCCAAACGATGTGTGCAGGGTTCCCAAGCCCACCATCCGGGTGCCACTTGGTACATCGTGCCACTATGCCTAGTCTGTCCCAAGCCCACCTGTACCGGGTGCCACTTGGTAGACTACTAACACTACCTACAACCACCAGAAACTAGTTGCAACTCCTGGACAGAGATCGAGTTGATTAATAAGATGAGAGGGGCTGAGTTACCGAAACCCAATGTGTGGTAGTAACTGTTCATGGATCACAAACACAGAACTCAGTTCTTGAGGACGGCTGCAATGAGACAACCCACCATGTACTCCTACATGGCCTCTCACCGCTACCTTTACCAAATCGTGTTCACACACTTAGCTCACACACAGTAGGACATGTTCACCACATTCCAATTCATCCCCGACGAATCAGACCTGAGTCAACTCTAAGCAGTAGTAGGCGTGACAAACAAGCATGAATGAGTAGGAACATCAAGGCTCAAACAACTCCTACTCATGCTAGTGGGTTTCAACTATTTACTGTGGCAATGACAGGTCATGCAGAGGAAAAGGTTCAGCTACCGCAGCATGTAACAGTTGAAACGGTGTTGCCCTAATGCAGTAAAAGAGAGCAGGAGTGAGAGAGTGGGATTGTATCGGAATGAACAAGGGGGTTTTGCTTGCCTGGCACTTTAGAGGATAGTATAACTCTTCATCGGTGTCATCGATCATATCGCCGAAACATACGTCTACTGAGGGGGGAGCAACCACCGGCAAACACAAAAGGAACCACAATCAATGCAATGCACAATCATATGAATGATATGTCATATTAAAGTACTGAATTGACCTAATGCAATAGTTAGTCATGTTCATTGAAGTGGAATTCAAACCTATAGCAAATTCCAACTCCAAAACTAATTACCATTTATTCCATAATCATGAATTGTCCTATTCAGTGATGTTAACTTGTTCAAACATGCATGAAAATGCCATATTCAGATTCTTTGGATTTTTCTGATCATTTTTCATATATAAATTATTTCATTTGGAGTTATAGATTATTTTTTATGATTTTCTGAAGTTTATACTATTTTCTGGAATTTTCTGAATTATTTTTAACCCAGAAATGACTTATTGCATCAACAATGCGTCAGGGTGATGTCAGCAGGGTCAACAGGACTGTCCGGGTCAAACCTGACCGGTGGGACCCGTAGGTCAGTGACACAGCGCTGGCTAGAGTCACAAACATGTGGGGTCGGGTCAACGGCCACATCAGCATAGTCAAAACTGATATGTGGGCCCACTAGAATTAGATTAAACTTAATCTTATTTAGTTAGCCGGTCAGTTAGGCGGTGGGGCCCGGATGTCTATTTCACTGGAGGTTAATTAGAGGCGCGATTAGCCGCTAATGACGGCCACGTCGGCAGTCACCGGAGCCTTGCCGGCGGCAACCAAAACGACGGCGGCTCGGCTCGGATTTGAGCTACGGTTGGTGGTTTGGTGAGGTAAGGGCACCGGGGAGTATCTCTTGCTCGTCCGCATCCAAAGGACCATACGAGAGGCCGCAGGGTGGCCGGGAGCAGCGCCGGTGGCGAGCAAGGCGGCGGCCGGAGTTCGGCGTCGGTGAGCACGACGCTACGGTGCACAGGAGAAGGAGATGGTGCATGCGTTTGGCTCCTGAGAGCACGGTGAGAACGGCGACATGCTCAAAAGCGGACGGAGGTAGCTCTGGTCGCGGCAGCGACATGGCACGGCGGCGGCGAGGTTCCGGCACGGCGGTGAAGATAGCTGGGGCGCAAAAGCAGAGAGAGAAGAGAGGGGGGAAGACGCAGTAGCTCACAGGGAGGACGGGGAGAGGGTCAACGTGCTCGAGGAAGGCTTGACGGCGTCGGAATCCCGGCTGCGATCTCCCGTGGCCGAGGAAGAAGATGAGGTCGAGGACGACGCGTCGGGGCTCCTCCGGTCGCCTGAGTCGACGGAGAGGGCTACGGCCATGATTCGGAGCTCCTGGACTGCTCAAGGGGAGGAGGGAGAGGCGGTGGCTGCGATGGTCCACGGTGGCGCCCTCGGGCGCGCTCAGAAGAGGAAGCAGAGGAGGGGAAAGAGGTTGACAGAGAGCAGAGAGCGAGGGGAGAGACAGAGGGGGCTGCGGGGCGTCTCCAAACGCGTCGGGGGCGCCTCGGTGGCAAGCAGGAGGTGGCCAGGGCGGCGTCGGTGCTCGCCACCGAGCTGCTTCGGGGCGAGGGGGAGGAAGACGACAGAGTGGAGGAGGTGGGCTGGGCCGGCCAGCTCAGATGGGCCGCTAGGTGGGCTAGAGCGCCAGGTAAGTTGTGTTCTATTTTATTTTCCTTCTGTTTTTTTGTTTTATTTAATCTCTTTTGCCACTATTTTCAAATAAAACAAATCCAAAACCAGTGACAAAAATCCCCTGAATATTTATATGTTGCACAGTGGAGTTATCCAAAAGCACATAAACTCATTCAGAGTTATTTGAAATTATATTCCATATGTTAAGAATATAAATCCAAATCCAAATAAAATATTGATTTAAAATTAGAGCCCAAATAATTCCTTAGAAATGTTCCAAAATTTTGGTTTGATTTATAACTCTTTCCAAAATTCTTAGAACTATTTCTAGGGTATTTTGGATTCACTGATTACAATTTTAGGGTTCTTGCCCCTTTATTAAAATGATTTCTGAGGCTTTCAGCTTTCCCCAATTCAACTTTCAGAAATTTAAACATGATGCAAGCAAGATGCAAACACTAGGCAGCACCAGAAGCTAGGGATGTGACAGCTCACCCCTACTAAACAAGAATCTCGTCCCGAGATTCAAGTAGTGAGGTAAAAAGACAGAGGGACACAAGCTAACACAATCTTCACGATCCAGATGTCTTTCTCGAGGATGTTGATTCATTGCATCACCTTGATCTCGACGTCTTGCTTTGAGAACTACATCCAACATGACAACGAGTAGAAAGGGAGAATTTAAAAAGAGTCGACCTTCCTGATGTTTGAGCAACTTAGGATCATCTTAATTATCACAAGATCAACTCACTGAATGAGACATAGAAACATCTCTGGAGCTGAGAGGCAAAACATGCATCAGGAGGGACGGAAGAAACAATTTGACGAGGGTTTCAGAGTAGCAAGGAAAAATTGCCATGATTCCATAACGGGGCACCTCAGGAAAGGTGACTCATGGAATTATTCCCTTAAGCGGCAAAAAGAATTACCTTTGGTACATAGATCAATAAAATTCTCTATACCAGCCTAGGGAAATCTCAAGCAATCGTTTGACGGAGTAAGTAGGGATGGCATACCGAGAGTAGAATGGATGATGTGGACTACCTTGTTGAAGACAACGCAATGGATGATTTTTGCTTATCACCAGAATTGGAAGGGGCCCATGGTGAGTCCACTTTTGAAGATGATCCTGAACAACAACTACTGAGGTGCAAGCTGGGAACAAAATGCAAATGTTGGGAATGATTCTGGTAACTGGGGAAGAACTCAACAGTCGAGAGTGAGTCCATTGTTTGAAAAGGTTATAACATAACCGAGGAAACTGGAAGCAAATCCCAGTTAATGCCAACGGTAAAACCTAGTGCTTACACGTGCTCTCAAGAACTTGAGCATCTCCATATTCATCAAGGTTTTACCAATATCCGTGTCAAGGATCCTGGCAACACAACATACCACCATGATGAATGGTGATGGATGATGCAGATGCAAAGGAAGATAACACTTTCTTAGATTTCACCTTAGCGAGGCCAAGGGAACAAAATCTGGATGATCGACCGAGAGACATATAGCATTCCGCTTCTAATGTTCTCCTTGATGTGCTAGTGTATCCCATTCATAGATATGGTTTGATATATAGAACATCAAGTAAAAGGTCAGACTTCAGGAGCACAAGAATCCGTAAGGATTAACTATGGAGGTAAATCCTATGAAATCCTCATGGGGAGGTGGCCAACTTTCTTCAATCGAGATACTACAATAATAGGTCTTCCGGCTGGATGTGTTGGCCACGACATCCACTTTACCGGTTATCGAGAGACCAATATTATAGTTCTTGGAAAATGCTCCAACCATCATATCTGCCTGAGATTCAGATCTGGTTGGTGTCAGGATATTCCAGACTCATCAAGTCTAGAGAGAAAAAAGAAAGTTTGCAACACAAGTCGACGAGATGACGTTGCAGGATTCTCGGGAAATGGACTACGGTGGTAAGCTCCAAAACATGAGCTGGTTCTGCTACAAACATGTGAACACACTGTCCCAGACAAGCATGACCACGTAGTAGTCTTATAATGAAACACTACCGAGTTCAGGTAGGGAACCATCATCGAGGATATCGAGGTCTTGTGCATTACCATGGATTAGCACTTAACTCCTTCTCCTAGAAAAAATCAGTCAGTGGCTTGGTGTGCTAGGGACACATATGGACTGGAGGTAATTAATCTACCAAACCATAGAATACTTCGCACGTATGCATAACTAACTTGGGATGGTACCAGAGGAACAAAACAATCTTTCTCGAACTTATGGCGGCAACTTGCTCCAAATGCACATGAATTTGAGGAAGTCACTTCTTCCATCCAAGCATAAGCTTCATGAACAGAACACGAAGGCATTGCTTACAAAGTTTCCAATGCTAGGTTGATGTTCAACTTGAATCATGGGGGAGACAAAATGTTGCTGATGGGTTCAACAGCAACTCATCGGAATTTCCATATCACTAGACTTCCACCATCATGTGAACACGGCGATAGCATTGATCAGACCCAAAGGATGTAATGGTGTATGCTCGAGGAACCAACCACGAGTAAGACAACATTACGCACATCATTGGTTCTGATTTGACTTGACGATAGCCCATACTCAAATCAAAGTTTTGACAAGGCAATAGATCCAACAACTGATCACGAGGACTAACCGACGGAGATATCATCTTTCTTAAACACACACACAAAAGATATCCCGTGACACGAACTAAGTCAGACAAGCTTTTATCCTCCAACTCTCCAAGTTGTTGTTTAGCTTAATCAACTAGCTCAGGGGTATCCAACACAAATTCTTGGAGAATGGGTGGTTTGGAGGAAAACCAGCATGATCACGAACTCAACATAGCGGTCAGGTGTCAACCTGGTAATACTTCCGAGAAGATATTCGGAACATCACAAACCACCGATATGTAACTATGCTCGAGAACGATCTTGCTTTCGAGGCAAGATGATATGATCCAATAAGAAAGGGGTTGAAAATCCTAACTCATTGATCGAAGAGTGCACCAGAAATAAGGACTAGGTAGCACGATCAACCTTAGGGTGATGATTCAATAATCAGCACACTAAGAATGATATTAATGTCCATTAACTACTAAGCAGCAGAGTTACTAGGAGTATTTATTTCACACATCATAGTTCACTTGTCGGCATTCCGGTTGCGACAACATGGGACCGAGGAATGAAAAATTATGGCAAGAAGTATCACTGCATCAAGAATTCATAAGAGATGGTGCAATTCTCATGATATTCTTGACATAAAGTGGGTAATACTTCAGGGTAGAACAGACTCAAAAGCTTGATTGCATTTGATCTGCAGAATATAACTGCTTTGACCCATTCTTAGAAATGGATGAGGTACTGGAGTTTGTTTCTCCTAGTCATTCTGGAATAGAATGGCTTGATGGACCACAAGAGTAAAAGGCACCGATAAACACGAATGCACACATACTCTTGACTATCAACTGATAGGCTAAGGTCGGAATACAACTAAAGGGGGACAACTCAAGGAATATATTAACTTTCTGAGTTGTGGATGCATAGGTTAGTATGTCGAACAAGTTCAACATATTTCTTCCGGATAACCCATGCTAAGAGGTAGGACTGGCAGAGTCAGAATTATGAATGGAGAACTCCTCAGGAGTGATCTAATGGTGATCTTTTGGTTCAAAGAACTTCTGCCTTAATGGTTCATGGTATTTGGAAGAAGGAAATACCATGGACCTTGAGGACTATCGCAAAGGTTACTAATATCCTAAAGGAACTAGCAGCAATATCAACACGAAGTGAACAGAGTGATTCTTGGGTCAAGAACACAGGAGTACAATACCTACTACTAAATGGCATCACAGGATGCTTTCAAGAATGATGGCCAGAATCATCACACGTGGAACACAAAACATAGCTAGATTACTAGGTAATCTTCTGAGACACCTAGGGCCATAATACTAACTCCAACATACATATAAAGGCAACGGAGTACCTCAACAGACCGATTAGTGTGCTTAATCTGGCCCAAAGGAACATCGAGAACGGAAAGAAGGGATTTGCAAATGCATCGGACTATTTAGAAACCTGGGATGACTCGGACAGCATAACGGCTGTAATTGCTCAAAAATAGTTGAGACATCTTGCAAAATAGTGGCATAACCACTCAACGTCACAATATCAAGGTTCTGAGACCAATTATGAACACACGGAAGTAGTAGAAACTGAACTAAGGCTTGAATCCATCAATCCTATAAGCCTCTATCATAGTAACTCATCATCCTGATAGATAGATGAGAAGGCCTAGTTCTTAATCCCCATAGAAGAGAAGAGGATGACTCAGATCAGAAGGTCATGAGGATAAGGAGTAAAAAGAGCCTTATGTTCCCATCCGCAATCAATTCCCTTATATAACTAAAGCATTTCTAGACACGACTTCGACCAGAATGGCTTGGTAATCCTACAGGCAGTCAAGCTCTAATACCAAAGCTGTCAGGACCCTGATTCTAAGTCACACCGATCTAGCCTGTAACACCTCATATCACTTTGCGTCCTCACGCACGGTATTCCCACGGGTGTCGCCTTACCATGGCCCGGGACCGTTTGTGCCTTTTGGCTCACGTATATGATAGTGTCTCTAGCATCCATATGACAGAGAACCTGGGCCGACATGACTAGTCGTGAACCCAAGGTGGCACTAACTTACGGGGACAGGCATACATGAATCAACATCGAGCATGTCGGTCAGCAGCGTGCGAATCCGGGCTGTAGCACTGGGCTAACAGGACTCCGGGAACCCGGGCTGTAGCAGGCTAGGCAGGACTCCGGATGTCACCGCGTGACATTTCCCCGAAGGGACAGACACAAGAACAAAGTGAATCACATGCCGGCCAGTCAAGTGTTCCGGAGCAGTAGTGCTGGGCTAGCAGGACTCCGGTGAACCGGGCTATAGCGGACTACTATGGCTCATGGAAGCACAAGACTACATTTCCCCATAAGAGAGGCTACCAAGGATAAACAACTAGGTTCTCGGATCCCACACATACCAAGCATTTCAATCATACACACAATATGCTCGATATGTGTAAATACAACATGGCATCATAACATAACTCTACGACTCAAGTATTTATTCATTAGGCTCCGAGGAGCGAGATATTACAAACATGGGTCTCACGACCCAACATTCAGAGCATACAAGTCAAAGCACATGCGGAAGCTTAACATGTCTGAGTACAGACATCTACAAATGAAAAAGGCTGAGAAGCCTGACTATCTACAAGACCCTCCCAAGGTACAAGATCGTAGCTGAGGTAACGAGCTAAACGTCGAAGTCCAAGCGGAACTACTAGTGGGACTGAAGTCTCTCTGCAAAACATAAATTAAGCAAACGTGAGTAGAAATGTACCCAGCAAGACTTACATCAGAACTAACTACATATGCATCGGTATCAACAAAGGGGGTGGTGGAGTTTAACTGCAGCAGGCCAGTTTTGACTCGGTGGCTATCCTGAACTACGACTGCAAGTAACTCTTTGAGGTGGCGCACACAAGTCCACAAATTCACCATACCAATACACCACTATGGATCCGCTCCCGTCTCCCTGCGAGAACGCCATCCATAGCACTCACACTTATCTTGCGCATTTTAAAGTATCCACTTTCGCTTGTCTATGAACTATGCAAGGGGTCCAAGTTTCCATATCCGAGGAATCCGGCTATTCGAATAGATAATGATAACCCTGCAGGGGTGTACTTCTTCACACACGCTCTCGCCACTTATCACCTTGTACACGTCATGTTCCTCGGCAACCTTCAAGCGGAAACCGGGCGAGGGCGTCGGCCACGACCTGACTAACCAACAAGTCTCTAGTACAGGTTTATCGCCTATTCGGGTTCCATCCGCAAGGAGACCCGGCCGGGGTGTTGCTCACGGCCCCAAACAATGTGTGCAGGGTTCCCAAGCCCACCATCCGGGTGCCACTTGGTACACCGTGCCACTGTGCCTAGTCTGTCCCAAGCCCACCTGTACCGGGTGCCACTTGGTAGACTACTAACACTACCTACAACCACCAGAAACTAGTTGCAACTCCTGGACAAAGATCGAGTTGATTAATAAGCTGAGAGGGGCCGAGTTACCGGAACCCAATGTGTGGTAGTAACTGTTCATGGATCACAAACACAGAACTCAGTTCCTGAGGACGGCTGCAATGAGACAACCCACCATGTACTCCTACATGGCCTCTCACCGCTACCTTTACCAAATCATGTTCACACACTTAGCTCACACACAGTAGGACATGTTCACCACATTCCAATTCATCCCCAATGAATCAGACCTGACTCAACTCTAAGCAGTAGTAGGCGTGACAAACAAGCATGAATGAGTAGGAACATCAGGGCAAAAACAACTCCTACTCATGCTAGTGGGTTTCAACTATTTACTGTGGCAATGACAGGTCATGCACAGGAAAAGGTTCAGCTACCGCAGCATGTAACAGTTGAAACGGTGTTGCCCTAATGCAGTAAAAGAGAGCAGGAGCGAGAGAGTGGGATTGTATCGGAATGAACAAGGGGGTTTTGCTTGCCTGGCACTTCAGAGGATAGTATAACTCTTCATTGGTGTCATCGATCATATTGCCGAAACATACGTCTACTGAGGGGGGAGCAACCACCAGCAAACACAAAAGGAACCACAATCAATGCAATGCACAATCATATGAATGATATGTCATATTAAAGTACTGAATTGACCTAATGCAACGGTTAGTCATGTTCATTGAAGTGGAATTCAAACCTATAGCAAATTCCAACTCCAAAACTAATTACCATTTATTCCATAATCATGAATTGTCCTATTCAGTGATGTTAACTTGTTCAAACATTCATGAAAATGCCATATTCAGATTCTTTGGATTTTTCTGATCATTTTTCATATATAAATTATTTCATTTGGAGTTATAGATTATTTTCTATGATTTTCTAAAGTTTATACTATTTTCTGGAATTTTCTGAATTATTTTTAACCCAGAAATGACTTATTGCATCAGCAATGCGTCAGGGTGATGTCAGTAGGGTCAACAGGACTGTCCGGGTCAAACCTGACCGGTGGGACCCGTAGGTCAGTGACACAGCGCTGGCTAGAGTCACAAACATGTGGGGTCGGGTCAACGGCCACATCAGCATAGTCAAAACTGATATGTGGGCCCACTAGAATTAGATTAAACTTAATCTTATTTAGTTAGCCAGTCAGTTAGGCGGTGGGGCCCGGATGTCTGTTTCACTGGAGGTTAATTAGAGGCGCGATTAGCCGCTAATGACGGCCACGTCGGCAGTCGCCAGAGCCTTGCCGGCGGCGACCAAAACGACGGCGGCTCGGCTCGGATTTGAGCTACGGTTGGTGGTTTGGCGAGCTAAGGGCACCGGGGAGTAGCTCTTGCTCGTCCGCATCCAAAGGACCGTACGAGAGGCCGCAGGGTGGCCAGGAGCAGCGCCGGCGGCGAGCAAGGCGGCGGCCGGAGTTCGGCGTCGGTGAGGACGACGCTGCGGTGCACAGGAGAAGGAGCTGGTGCATGCATTTGGCTCCTGAGAGCACGGTGAGAACGGCGACATGCTCAAAAGCGGACGAAGGTAGCTCTGGCTGCGACAGCGACATGGCACGGCGGCGGCGAGGTTCGGGCACGGCGGTGAAGCTAGCTGGGGCGCAAAAGTAGAGAGAGAAGAGAGGGGGGAAGACGCAGTAGCTCACAGGGAGGACGGGGAGAGGGTCAGCATGCTCGAGGAAGGCTTGACGGCGTCCGAATCCCGGCTACAATCTCCCATGGCCGAGGAAGAAGATGAGGTCGAGGACGACGCGTCGGGGCTCCTCCGGTCGCCTGAGTCGACGGAGAGGGCTACGGCGATGATTCGGAGCTCCTGAACTGCTCAAGGGGAGGAGGGAGAGGCGGTGGTTGCGGTGGTCCACGGCGGCGCTCTCGGGCGCGCTCAGAAGAGGAAGCAGAGGAGGGGAAAGAGGTTGACAGAGAGAAGAGAGCGAGGGGAGAGACAGAGGGGGCTACGGGGCGTCTCCAAACGTGTCGGGGGCGCCTCGGTGACAAGCAGGAGGTGGCCAGGGCGGCGTCGGTGCTCGCCACCGAGCTGCTTCGGGGCGAGGGGGAGGAAGACGACAGAGTGGAGGAGGTGGGCTGGGCCGGCCAGCTCAGATGGGCCTCTAGGTGGGCTAGAGCGCCAGGTAAGTTGTGTTCTGTTTTATTTTCCTTCTGTTTTTTGTTTTATTTAATCTCTTTTGCCACTGTTTTCAAATAAAACAAATCCAAAACCAGTGACAAAAATCCCCTGAATATTTATATGTTGCACATTGGAGTTATCCAAAAGCACATAAACTCATTCAGAGTTATTTGAAATTATATTCCATATGTTAAGAATATAAATCCAAATCCAAATAAAATATTGATTTAAAATCAGAGCCCAAATAATTCCTTAGAAATGTTCCAAAATTTTGGTTTGATTTATAACTCTTTCCAAAATTCTTAGAACTATTTCTAGGGTATTTTGGATTCACTGATTACAATTTTAGGGTTCTTGCCCCTTTATTAAAATGATTTCTGAGGCTTTCAGCTTTCCCCAATTCAACTTTCAGAAATTTAAACATGATGCAAGCAAGATGCAAACACTAGGCAGCACCAGAAGCTAGGGATGTGACACTATCCCTACGACATGTATCCTTTTTATGTCTTTAGCTTACCATGCTGGGGGTGCCCCTCGGGCTGCATTATCCCCAGGCCGCTCGGGTCCGACCCAGTGGCATGTATCGTTCTTGCATTTACCTAAGCTAGTTTGCTTTCCATGCATAAGCTATCTATGGTCATTACCTGCTTGATTATCACCCACCATGGGAGCTGCGCGCCGATCGTCTTTCTTCAGGATCCTTCGCATAAGAAGGCTAGGCACGGCGTCTGTGCTCGGGTCCGTCCCTGCGGCGTTGATAAATCCAACGACTGAGCTCTGTCTGGCGGGCCGGTCCCGTTCATGTCACCTCCTACGGATTGATAAACCTTAGGTCATCCACTTGAGGGAAATTTGCTACTGTCCTACAAACCTCTGCATTTGGAGGCCCAACAACGTCTACAAGAAGAAGGTTGTGTAGTAGACATAAAGCTCTTTTCTAGCGCCATTGCCGGGGAGGTGAGTGCTTGAAAGTATATCTTTAGATCTTGCAATCGAGTCTTTTAGTTTCTTTTTTTATCACTAGTTTAGTTTATAAAAGGAAACTATAAAAAATGGAATTCTGGATACCTCATATGCTTCATCTTTTTAATATCTTTCATGAGAATAAGGATTCCAATAATTGTGCTCAAGTTCTAGAAGAAGAATGCATTAAAATGTTTGGCACTAAATATTTGAATGATGAGGATGATTGCAATGTTGTTAGTATGAATTCCTTGAATATCCATGATGCTAATGATATGCAAAGCCACAAGCTTGGGGAAGCTATGTTTGATGAAGATGATAATTTTTGTCCCCCAAGTTTTGATGAGCAAATATATTATGATGAAAGCATGCCTCCTATTTATGATGATTATATCGATGAAAGTGGATTTGGAGAGGTCATGACTTTATTTTGTGATGAATCCACCATTTCGGAAGAGGTTCCAATTGATTATGAGAACAAAGTTGATATCTATGATGATTATTGTGATGACTTGTATGCTATAAAGAATAATGATATCCATGAAACTTGTCATCATGATTTTAATTTTCAATTGGATTATGCCTCACATGATAATTATTTTGTTGAGTTTGCTCCCACTATTATTCATGAGAAGAATTTTGTTTGTGTGGAGAGTAATAAAATTTCTATGCTTGTAGATCATGAAAAGAATGCTTTAGGTTCTAGTTATATTGTTGAATTCATTCATGATGCTACTGAAAATTATTACGAGGGAGGAATATATGCTTGTAGGAGTTGCAATAATATCAAGTTTCCTCTCTATGTGCTTAAAGTTTTGAAGTTATGCTTGTTTTGCTTTCCTATGCTAGTTGATTATTGTTCCCATAAGTTTTTTGCTCACAAAATCCCTATACATAGGAAGTGGGTTAGGCTTAAATATGCTAGTCATATTCTTCATGATGCTCTCTTTATGTTACAATTCTTATCTTTTATGTGAGCATCATTGAAATCATCATGCCTAGCTAGGGGTGTTAAACGATAGCGCTTGTTGGGAGGCAACCCAATTTTATTTCAGTTCCTTGCTTTTTTCTCCTGTTTAGTAATAAATAATTCATCTAGACTCTGTTTAGATATGGTTTTATGCTTTTAATTAGTATTTGTGCCAAGTAGAACCTTTGGGAAGACTTGGGGAAAGTCTTGTTGATCATGCTGTAAAAAACAGAAACTTTAGTGCTCACGAGAATTGTTGCCATTTTTATTTGGAGAGTGCTATTTAGTTAATTGTTTTTGCAGATGATTAATATATAAATTCCTCACATCCAGAAACTTATTTGAGAATTTTATGAGTTCCATAAGTATACGTTTGATTCAGATTACTACAGACTGTTCTGTTCTTGACATATTCTTTTTTTCTATGTGTTGTTTGCTTATTTTGATGAATCTATGGCTAGTAAAATAGTTTATAAACCATAGAGAAGTTGGAATACAGTAGGTATAACACCAATATAAATAAATAATGCGTTAATTACAGTACCTTATGATGGTTATTTGCTTTCTTATACTAACGGAGCTTACGAGTTTTCTGTTAAGTTTTGTGTTGTGAAGTTTTCAAGTTTTGGGTAAGGATTCGATGGACTATGGAATAAGGAGTGGCAAGAGGATAAGCTTGGGAATGACCAAGGCACCCCAAGGTAATATTCAAGGATAGCCAAGAGCCTAAGCTTGGGGATGCCCCGGAAGGCATCCCCTCTTTCGTCTTCGTTCATCGGTAACTTTATTTGGAGCTATATTTTTATTCGCCACATGATATGTGTTTTGCTTGGAGTGTCTTTTTTATTTTATTTAGTTTTACTTTATGTTATTTAGAACAATGTTTTGCAACTTTTATTTCAATATAAGTGGCATTGATAGCCTTTACTATGCCTATTTTAGAAGTCCACATGTTGCTGTTTGAAAACAGAATGTTTACCGCTGTTGCAATAAATCCCTAGAAAAGTCAGAATGTGATAAAATGTTGAAACCTTTTGAATATTAAGCTCTGATAAATTTACTACAGTGGGAATTTTCTTTCATAATTTTTGGATCTAGGGAAGTATGGATGTTGCTGCATTCTTTACAGACTATCCTGTTTAGGTAGATTGCTGTTATGTTTGCATTGTTTGCATATGTTTTCTTCTTTAATGATTCTATTTGAGGATAGGACTATTAAATATGCAGAGGCATTTAGTATGCAATGTTGAATAATAATTTTAGTGATTTTCTACAGTAGAGTATGATAAGGTTTTGGCAATGGTTTATACTAACTTATCTCACGAGTCCTTGTTGAGTTTTGTGTGGATGAAGCTTTGGAGATTTAGGGAGACCGTGATATGAGAGGAATTAAGGAGACGCAAAAGCTCAAGCTTGGGGATGCCCAAGGCACCCCAAGATAATATCTCAAGAAGTGTCAAGCGTATAAGCTTGGGGATGTCCCGGTTGGCATCCCACCTTTCTTCTTCAACAACTAACGGTTAGTATCGGTTGATCCTAAGTTTTTGCTTCTTCACATGATGTTTGCTATTATTAGAATGTCATTTTATTTTGCTTTGCTTGCTGGTTGAGTAGAATACCAAGATCTGAAATTATTAAATGTTAGAGAGTCTTCACATAGTTGCATAATTATTCGACTACTCATTGATCTTCACTTATATCTTTTGGAGTAGGTTGTCATTTGCTCTAGTGCTTCACTTATATATTTTTAGAGCACGGTGGTGGTTTTTTTATAGAAATAGATGGACTCTCATGCTTCACTTATATTATTTTGAGAGTCCTAAACAGCATGGTAATTTGCTTTGGTTATGAAACTAGTCCTAATATGATGATCATCCAAGAGGGATATAATAAAAACATTCATATAGAGTGCATTGAATACTATGAGAAGTTTGATACTTGATGATTGTTCTGAGATATGAGGATGGTAATATTAGAGTCATGCTAGTTGAGTAGTTGTGAATTTGAGAAATACTTGTGTTGAAGTTTGTGATTCCCGTAGCATGCATGTATGGTGAACCGTTATGTGATGAAGTCGGAGCATGATTTATTTATTGATTGTCTTCCTTATGAGTGGTGGTCGGGGACGAGCGATGGTCTTTTCCTACCAATATATCCCCCTAGGATCTTGCGCGTAGTACTTTGTTTCGATAACTAATAGATTTTTACAATAAGTATGTGAGTTCTTTATGACTAATGTTGAGTCCATGGATTATATGCACTCTCACCTTCCACCATTGCTAGCCTCTCTAGTACCGCGCAACTTTCGCCGGTACCATAAACCCACCATTTACCTTCCTCAAAACAGCCACCATACCTACCTATTATGGCTTTTCCATAGCCATTCCGAGATATATTGCCATGCAACTTTCCACTGTTCTGTTTATTATGACACGCTTCCTCATTGTCATATTGCTTGCATGATCATGTAGTTGACATCGTATTTGTGGCAAAGCCACCATTCATAATTCTTTCATACATGTCACTCATGCATCATTGCACATCCCGGTACACCGCCGGAGGCATTCATATAGAGTCATATCTTGTTCTAAGTATCGAGTTGTAATTCTTGAGTTGTAAGTAAATAGAAGTGTGATGATCATCATTATTAGAGCATTGTCCCATTGAGGAAAGGATGATGGAGACTATGATTCCCCCACAAGTCGGGATGAGACTCCGGACGAAAATAAAAAAAATGAAAGAGGCCAAAGAAGCCCAAATAAAAAAAGAGAAAATAGGCAATAAAAAAAAGAGAAGGCCCAAATAAAAAATAAAAAAAATAAAAAAAAGGAGAGAAGGGGCAATGCTACTATGCTTTTACCACACTTGTGCTTCAAAGTAGCACCATGATCTTCATGATAGAGAGTCTCCTATGTTGTCACTTTCATATACTAGTGGGAATATTTCATTATAGAACTTGGCTTGTATATTCCAATGATGGGCTTCCTCAAAATGCGCTAGGTCTTCGTGAGCAAGCGAATTGGATACACACCCACTAGTTTCTTTTGTTGAGCTTTCATACATTTATAGCTCTAGTGCATCCGTTGCATGGCAATCCCTACTCACTCACATTGATATCTATTAATGGGCATCTCCATTGCCCGTTGATATGCCTAGTTGATGTGACATTATCTTCCCCCTTTTTGTCTTCTCCACAACCACCCTTCTATTTCACCTATAGTGCTATGTCAATGGCTCACGCTCATGTATTGCGTGAAGATTGAAAAAGTTTGAGAACATCAAAAGTATGAAACAATTGCTTGGCTTGTTATTGGGGTTGTGCATGATTTAAATATTTTGTGTGGTGAAGATGGAGCATAGCCAGACTATATGATTTTGTAGGGATAGCTTTCTTTGGCCATGTTATTTTGAGAAGACATGATTGCTTAGTTAGTATGCTTGAAGTATTATTGTTTTTATGTCAATATTAAACTTTTGTCTTGAATATTATGGATTTGAATATTCTTGCCACAATAAAGAGAAATACATGATGAATATGTTAGGTAGCATTCCACATCAAAAATTCTGTTTTTATCATTTACCTACTCGAGGACGAGCAGGAATTAAGCTTGGGGATGTTGATACGTCTCCAACGTATCTATAATTTTTGATTGTTCCATGCTATTATATTATCAACTTTGGATGTTTATGGGCTTTATTATGCACTTTTATATTATTTTTTGGACTAACCTATTAACCCAGAGCCCAGTGCCAGTTTCTGTTTTTACCTTGTTTTAGAATATCGCACAAAAGGAAAATCAAACAGAGTCCAAATGACCTGAAACTTCACAGAACTTATTTTTGGATCAGAAGAAGCCCAGAAGACTTGGAGTCTACGTAAGGGAAGCTTCGAGGAGGCCACGAGGTAGGGGCGCCCACCCCTGGGCGCGCCCTCCACCCTCGTGGGCCCCTCGTGGCCCCCCTGACGTACTTCTTCCGCCTATATATCTCCATATACCCTAAAAACATCCGAGAGCACAATAGATCGGGAGTTCCGCCGCCAGGAGCCTCCGTAGCCACCGAAAGCCAATCTAGACCCGTTACGGCACCCTGCCGGAGGGGCAATCCCTCTCTGGTGGCCATCTTCATCATCCCGGTGCTCTCCATGACGAGGAGGGAGTAGTTCTCCCTCGGGGCTGAGGGTATGTACCAGTAGCTATGTGTTTGATCTCTCTCTCCCGTGTTCTTCAGGTGGTACGATCTTCATGTATCGCGAGCTTTGCTATTATAGTTGGATCTTATGTTTCACCTCCCCCTCTACTCTCTTGTAATGGACTGAGTTTTCCCTTTGAATTTATCTTATCGGATTGAGTCTTTAAAGATTTGAGAACACTTGATGTATGTCTTGCCGTGCGTATCTGTGGTGACAATGGGAAACCACGTGATTCACTTGATGTATGTTTTGGTGATCAACTTGCCGGTTCCACCCATGAACCTATGCATAGGGGTTGGTACATGTTTTCGTCGTGATTCTCCGGTAGGGACTTTGGGGCACTCTTTGAGGTCCTTTGTGCGAGTTGAATAGATGAATCTGAGATTGTGTGATGCATATCGTATACTCATACCCACCGATACTTGAGGTGACATTGGAGTATTTAGGTGACGTTAGGGTTTTGTTTGATTTGTGTCTTAAGGTGTTATTCTAGTACGAACTCTATGGCTGTTTGTGACACTTATATGAATAGCCCAATGGATTGATTGGAAAGAATAACTTTCAGGTGGTTTCGTACCCTACCATAATCTCTTCGTTCGTTCTCCGCTTTTAGTGACTTTGGAGTGACTCTTTGTTGCATTTTGAGGGATAGTTATGTGATCCAATTATGTTATTATTGTTGAGGGAACTTACACTAGCGAAATTATGAACCCTAGGCCTTGTTTACTATTATTGCAATACCGTTTACGCTCACTTTTATCATTAGTTACCTTGCTGTTTTTATAATTTCAGATTACAAATACCCATATCTACTATCCATATACCACTTGTATCACCATCTCTTCGCCGAACTAGTGCACCTATACAATTTACAATTGTACTGGGTGTGTTGGGGACACAAGAGACTCTTTGTTATTTGGTTGCACGATAGCTTGAGAGAGACCATCTTCATCCTACGCCTCATACGGATTGATAAACCTTAGGTCATCCACTTGAGGGAAATTTGTTACTGTCCTACAAACCTCCGCACTTGGAGGCCCAACAACGTCTAGAAGAAGAAGGTTATGTAGTATACACCAAGCTCTTTTCTGGCGCCGTTGCCGGGGAGGTGAGTGCTTGAAGGTATATCTTTAGATCTTGCAATCGAGTCTTTTAGTATCTTCTTTTATCACTAGTTTAGTTTATAAAAGAAAACTATAAAAAATGGAATTGAGGATACCTCATATGCTTCATCTTTTTAGTATCTTTCATGAGAATAAGGATTCCGATAATTGTGCTCAAGTTCTAGAAGAAGAATGCATTAAAATGTTGGCACTAAATATTTGAATGATGAGCATGATTGCAATGTTGTTAGTATGAATTCCTTGAATATCCATGATGCTAATGATATGCAAAGCCACAAGCTTGGGGAAGCTATGTTTGATGAAGATGATATTTTTTGTCCCCCAAGTTTTGATGAGAAAATTTATTATGATGAAAGCATGCCTCCTATTTATGATGATTATATTGATGAAAGTGGATTTGGAGAGGTCGTGACTTTATTTTGTGATGAATCCACCATTTCAGAAGAGGTTCCAATTGATTATGAGAACAAAGTTGCTATCTATGATGATTATTGTGACGACTTGTATGCTATAAAGAATAATGATATACATGAAACTTATCATCATGATTTTAGTTTTCAATTGGATTATGCCTCACATGATAATTATTTTGTTGAGTTTGCTCCCACTATTATTCATGAGCAGAATTTTGTTTGTGTGGAGAGTAATAAAATTTCTATGCTTGTAGATCATGAAAAGAATGCTTTAGGTGCTAGTTATATTGTTGAATTCACTCATGATGCTACTGAAAATTATTATGAGGGAGTAATATATGCTTGTAGGAGTTGCAATAATATCAAGTTTCCTCTCTATGTGCTTAAAGTTTTGAAGTTATGCTTGTTTTGCTTTCCTATGCTAGTTGATTATTGTTCCCATAAGTTGTTTGCTCACAAAATCCCTATACATAGGAAGTGGGTTAGGCTTAAATATGCTAGTCATATTCTTCATGATGCTCTCTTTATGTTACAATTCTTATCTTTTATGTGAGCATCATTGAAATCATCATGCCTAGCTAGGGGTGTTAAACGATAGCGCTTGTTGGGAGGCAACCCAATTTTATTTTAGTTCCTTGCTTTTTGCTCCTGTTTAGTAATAAATAATTCATCTAGCTTATGTTTAGATATGGTTTTATGCTTTTAATTAGTGTTTGTGCCAAGTAGAACCTTTGGGAAGACTTGGGGAAAGTCTTGCTGATCATGCTGTAAAAAACAGAAACTTTAGCGCTCACGAGAATTGTTTCCATTTTTATTTGGAGAGTGATATTTAGTTAATTATTTTTTCAGATGATTAATAGATAAATTCCTCACGTCTAGCAATTTATTTGAGTATTTTATAAGTTCCAGAAGTATACGTTTGATTCAGATTACTACAGACTGTTCTGTTCTTGACAGATTCTGTTTTCTATGTGTTGTTTGCTTATTTTGATGAATCTATGGCTAGTAAAATAGTTTATAAACCATAGAGAAGTTGGAATACAGTAGGTATAACACCAATATAAATAAAGAATAAGTTCATTACAGTACCTTATGATGGTGATTTGCTTTCTTATACTAACGGAGCTAACGAGTTTTCTCTTAAGTTTTGTGTTGTGAAAATTTCAAGTTTTGTGTAGGGATTCGATGGACTATGGAATAAGGAGTGGCAAGAGGCTAATCTTGGGGATGCCCAAGGCACCCCAAGGTAATATTCAAGGATAGACAAGAGCCTAAGCTTGGGGATGCCCCGGAAGGCATCCCCTCTTTCGTCTTCGTTCATCGGTAACTTTACTTGGAGCTATATTTTTATTCGCCGCATGATATGTGTTTTGCTTGGAGCGTCTTATTTATTTTATTTAGTTTTACTTGCTGTTATTTAGAACAATGTTTTGCATCTTTTATTTCAATAAAAGTGGCATTGATAGCCTTTACTATGCCTATATTAGAAGTCCACATGTTGCTGTTTGAAAACAGAAAGTTTACCGTTGTTGCAATAATTCCCTAGAAAAGTATGAATGTGATAAAATGTTGAAACCTTTTGCATATTAAGCTCTGATAAATTTACTACAGTGGTAATTTTATTTCATAATTTTTGGATCTAGGGAAGTATGGATGTTGCTGCATTCTTTATAGACTGTCGGGGAGGCTGATCCACCAACACCTATGGGGACAGGGCCCCTTTCGGTTCGGAGGGAGGCGGAGGTTGCACAAAGAGCGGATCGAGGCGGTACACGCGGGCGGTTTTACCCATCTTCGGGCCGCACGGATGCGTAAAACCCTACTGCTGCTTGTTTATGTGTATTGAATCCTTGCTCAGGAGCGATGGACGCTGCCAGACTGAGCGTGGGAGTGTTTCTGGTGTTTCGAATGAGCCGAACAGGCCGAACCCCTTCTACGTTGCGCTTGGGCCTCCTTTTATACTTTCAAGGGGTCACCGACAGGTGGCAACGTAGACTAGAAGGGTAAAATGGAAAAGGATGCGGTAGGTGCAGCTACCGCTACTGTGGATACAGTGCACCCTACCTAACTCTGACGGCAGGGGACAAGGGCATTGAATGCCTGTCTGAGTTGCCTAAACAGTGCAAAGAGTGACCGTTAGGAGCGCCACCGTTTGCCACGATGGCCTTCTCTTCATCTCCGCTTGCCACCGCGCACCCCTAGCTGCACGGCCTCCTGCCACGTGTGCTTGGGAGAGTCCTAGAGCGACACGTTAGCAGGTGTGCTGGAGCGCGGGCACGAAGTGGGGGTTTCCCGCGGCAAGCTCCTTGCCGCGGTCGTCGTCTTGTCGTGTTTGGGAGCTTGTTGCTCACCGGGCCTTGCCGGGACGCAGGGCGCGTCGCGGCAAGCTTTCTTAGTCTACCTTGAGTGGCCTTCTCGGCAAGCTCCTCTTGCCGGGGTCTTGTCTCTTCCCGGCAAGATCCTCTTGCCGGGGCCTGGGTTGGCCTTCCCGGGAAGCTCCTCTTGCCGGGGCCTTGGTTTGAGTACTTTGTTCTTGAATGGTCTTCAAGGGAGCCACGGAGGGTCTTGGCGGTTACCCGGCAAGCCTTGCCGCGGGGCGCTGCAACTGCCCGTGCACGAGTTCGGGATATTAGGGTACCCCTACTCTAGTACACCGACAGGAGCCCCCGGGCCTAGGCCACACACGGTGCCGACCGCTGTTGGGCCAGGCCCAAAATAGTGCACGGGCACGCGTGGCCTGGGTCCACACCAAATCTCGCTCCGTATCCACCGCACCCCCCGCAACGGCGCGCGTCAATCACGGCGTCGTGGGGGAGATCGTGGGTGGTTCTTTATTCGGAAAGAGCGCAACGTCCGCCCCCTCCTCCTTATAAGCAGGGGAAACAGGGGTATTTCCCCTATCTTCGCCATTTGCTACTGCAATCTCAGAAATCTCCGCCGCCCTCCTCCGCTTCCAAAGTCGAAAGAGAGCAGCGCTCCGCTCCCGTCGCCGCCGCCACTACTAGCGCCGTCGATCTCCCCCACCGCCTCCGCCATGGCTCCGAAGCCCGGAAAGGGGAAGGCCACGAAAGCTGTGAAGTCGACCGAAGCGCAGCGGCTTGAGGCGCTGCGGAAAGAGCGGGCCACCTTCCTCCCCGAGCTCTCCGCAAAGGATCTGAGGGAGTGGTACTATCTCTTCTGGTCGACGGAGACACGGGCGCATCCGCGCACAAAGGTACTCTCCGCCATCACCTCGCAAGAGGCTCCAATTGGCGGGGTACCCTTTCTTTGCCGTGTTCTTCTACTGCGGGCTCTGCCCGCCATTCTCTGATTTCTTCTGTGATATCATGAACACCTATGGGCTCCACCTCCTTGATTTTACCCCCAACGCCGTCTTGACCATGGCAGTTTTCTCCCATCTATGCGAAAACTTTGCCGGAGTCCACCCCAACGTAGCTCTCTTCTGCCATTTTTTCATGCCCCGTGTCGAGAGAGGGGAAACCCTTGCCGGGGGGATCGCCTGGATCTCGCGAGCCGGCAAGAAGGAGACCTATCTGGAGGGGGAGCTCCGCAGCAAGTGGGATGAGTGGAGAGCAAACTGGTGCTGGGTTGTAGAGGAGAACTCGCAGCCGTTCACCGCCCTGCGCCAAGCCCCAGCAATGCGAGGCAATGATTGGAGCGCTCTATCCGCGGACGATGACAAGTTGAAGATCGCCACCACCCGGATCTTGCGCCTCAGGCTTGCCGGGTTGACTGTAGGAGCTGTCGGCGCAGATTTCCTCCGCCGCCGCATCGCCCCTCTGCAGGCGAAGGGGAGACCCGCCTGGGAATTTGGAGGCCCGACAGACATCATGAGGTTGCGCCCAGGCCTCAACTTCAATTTCACCGTCATAGAATTGGACGGGATACTTAAGGAAATATTCAAGCACGACCCGCAGCATCCCGAGTGGTTCAGGTTGCCGGCAGGTGTCGTGCCTCTGTGTAACAACTCCTCGCACGACCGCATCTGCGCAATGATGCCGTTGTGTGACTCGCACGAGATCGCTCCAACTTGGCAAGAGCCCGCCGGCGACGTCGTGCAGCAGTTCTTCGACAGCCTAGTGGAGGTGGCGGTCAATGCTGACAAGAAGAAGCTCCTCACCCGCGACACCACTGATCAAGAGATGGAGTGCATCGCCACCAGGGCGGAAGAGGCGGCGGCAGCCGCAGCCGCGGGTGAATTTGGGTTCATAGTGGAGGAAGCGGACGCGGCATTGGCGATGAGTCTTGCTGAGCGGGAGTGGCCCGAAGACGAAGAAGAGCTTGCCGCGCCCGACGCCGAGTTGAGTGAGTCCGCCGAGGGTGCGAGCGACCCGCCATCTCCGGGGAGCTTGCCGGGAACAGGGCCCAGAACGCAGCCCCCAGCGCAGCCAAGAAGGCGCCTCCGCAGGATCGGGGACGTAGCAGGGCGGCAAGCTGGTCAACAGCCGCAGCGCCGCGCGACGCGCTCCGCCGCGGCAAGTACGGTTGCCGCGGGTGCGCCTCCCGCCGCAGTGGCCACTGGGGCGAGGTCATCTCGGGCTGGCGCAGTCCCCGCCAAGCGGTCAAGGGATCCCACCCCTCCACCTCGTCGTGCCAAAAGTGGGCCGAACTTCGACCTCTCCGCGCTCAGCTCCGACGAGGAGGAAGAAGAAGAAGAGTAAGATTCCCTTGCTTGTTCTTGTAGTTCTTCAACTTGCTGATCTTGTCTTGCATCTGATCTGACCCACCCTGGACTCTTCCTTTTCAGGACTCTGGCCCAGAGGGCGGCGAAGAGGGCCAAGGCTCAGGTGGTGGTCATCGAGGACGAGCCCACTGCAACATCAGGAGGCGCGCCCGAGACCACCTTGCCGGATCCGGCTATCACTTCGCAGAGCAGCCCCCAGCGCAGCCCCCAGCGTAAGTATATGGTTTACTTTCTGCTTCTGGGTGCGCGTGGTCGCTCTTTTCCTTTGTTGACATCTGATCACTGGTTTGTTTGTGCAGGAGCAGAACAGCTTCATCAGGAGAGCGTGGTAGTCACCTCCGACTCGTCGTCTGCTTCGACTACGCCGCCAAGGGCGGACTCCCCGGCAAGGGAGCGTTCTCCGGCAAGGAAGCGATCTCCGGCAAGGGAGGAGTCTCCGGCAAGGGACAGCGCCAACGATCCCCCGGTGGTGGAGGTCACGACAGCAGATCCTAGCACAGGTAGTCCTTCTTGCCCGAAACTTTCCTTGTAGTCTTCTGCTGATTTCTCTTCTCGGATACTTGTTTGATTTCTCCTTCTTCTCCGGTCGTCAGACCCACCCTCCGCGGACCCGATGGAGACCGAGGCGGGCGGCGAGGAGGACGCGCGCGGCAATACTGATGATGCCACGACCACCGAAGAAAGAGCTGGCGCTGACGTGCCCGCCAGCGAAGAGGCTGCCAAGGCTGCTGCTGAGGAAGCTGGCGGGGGATCTGGCGATCGCACTGACGGACCTGAGGCCGCAGGAGTGTCAGGCACTGCACCGACCGCCGATCCCTCTGCCGCTGCCGCAGCATCAGGCTCCAAGGAGCCCCAGCCCGGCGCCTATCTTAAGGCTGGCGAGGGCATATTCATCAAGCTCCCTTGGGCGTCAAGCTCCAGGGCGCCGGTGGAAGGAGAAGTTCTGGATGGGGAGGTGCTTGCCTCCGCCGGGTTGTCGATCGTCGACGCGCCGGGAAGCAGCAGCGGCGAGCCCGAGGAGGAGCGGATGCTGCGGAGGCTGTTGGCGCTCTATCGCGCCCGCCAAGTCAAGTTGGAGTCCCGGGAAGCGCTTGTCGCGAGGGCGAGCGTGGACATAGAGAAGCGTGCGGAGGAGCTCCGGGGGCTTCGTCAAGAAACTCTCCGGGCCTTGGCGGAGGAGCGGGAGCAGCTTGCTGAGGAGCGGAAGGCCTTCCTCCTCAAGAAGGCCGAAGCTGAAGAGCAGCAGCGGCTCACCGGCGAGAAGCTGTACGCACGAGAAGGCGAGCTGACTCAGCAGAAAGTGAACCTCGACAGCCACGAAGAGGAGCTCGCCGCGCGCGAACGGGCACTTGGCGGGACGCTCCAAGAGGCAAAGAATGTGGCTGCGGCTGCCGAGGCCGCCAAGAAAGAACTGGAGGTAAAGGTGGCGCAGCTAGAAGCTGATCTGAGGGTTGGTGGCGAAGAGCTTGCCGCGCTCAAGCTAGAGCGCGAGAAGGACGCCCTTGCCCACGGTGAGCTGCAGGGCCGACTCGCCGAGAGGGGCAAGGAACTGAGCGCCGCCAAGGATTCCAACGCAGATCTGACGCTGAAGCTGGCCACCTTGACGGAGACGTTGGACAGCACCAGGAAACGGGAGGCAGACTTGAAGAAGGACATCAAGGCCAACGATGCGCTGCTGGCGAGGGCCGCCGAAACCCAGAACCTTCTCAGGGATACTGTGGAGCTCCGGACGGAGGGCCTCGTGAACATTGCTGCAGTCATTGAAGGGGAGCTGGTGCAGTTGGGGGTGGAAGGCTTCGGGTACTCCTCCGACGAGAACCTCCAACCCAGCGCCAAGCTCACTCTGTTCTTTAAAGGCGTGGCGGCGGCGCTCCAGCAACTCCGGGAACGGATCCCAAAGCAGTTGGCCGACGAGTCACGCTCGATTTGTGCCGGAGTTCTGGAGAAGGTGCTGGTGAAGGTGGCCTTCCGCAATCCGGGCCTCAACCTCACCAACGTCATCAAGAGGCTGCCGGCGGACGCTGATCTTGACGCACTTAAGGCCCTCGTCGCACCCATTGTGGACAGGGTGAACGAGGTCAAAAGGGTTGACAGCGGTCGCGTAGATTAGGCCGTCCGTTTTCTTCTTTTCTTGTCGCTGCCAGTCATGTCATGGGAACACTTTATTAGAGGCGCGACAAGTTACTTTTGTAATATAACTCTATCTTAGGCAAAACATTGTTGTGTTACTTCCTTTACTCGACTCTTGGCTTTGTATGGATCTGCCCTACGCTTTCTAGGGAAACTTGCCGGTGCAGGCACCCTTGCCGCGAGCGCCGAGTGCGGAACTTCAGCAGCCTGCTGGCGGGGTCGCTACCGACAAGCAACCTTGTCGCAACTAGTTGCAGCTCACTTAAGTTGTTGAGTGGACTCGAAACAAAGTAAGGGCGCTAGCGGCTCACTTAAGTTGCTGAGCGGACTCGAAGCAAAGTAAGGGCGCTAGCAGCTCACTTAAGTTGTTGAGCAGACTCGAAACAAAGTAAAGGCGCAACTAGCTATGAGTTGGTTCCTCCACGCACAGGTTTTCCATACAAAGCACGGTCGTTCAAGGAAAATAACTCAAAAACTTAAAAAATTGATTGCTCAAGCTTTAGCAACTTAGCTTTTCTGTCGTCTGCTTCCCGGCAAGGAGAAACTTTCTTGAATGGCCTGGTCCACACCATTATCTTCTCCTCCCCCCCGGTAAACCTCGTGGGCGAGGGAACCTTCCTTCTTTTGAGAAAGAAACAGAGAAACAAAGTAATGATATGGAGCCTTGAGCTCGTTATCACTTACCGGGATCTGGTGCTGCACAAAGTGTCAGATAACATATGCGAAAAAGGATTATAGCATAAAAACTGACAAGATGTGCGGGGCACATGAACTTTACTGGTGCACGGGGTCTGCGCCCGGCTTTGTACAAAGGATTACATGCAACAGCGGCAAGACTTGTACAAAAGGTGGTTGCCGGAAAAGGTTCCGGCAACCGCGCCCTACGGGTAAAACTTACGAAGATGTTCAATGTTCCAGGAGTTGCTCACCGGAATGCCATCTTCGGTCTCAAGGCGGACAACGCTGGGCCTAGTGACTCGTTTCACCCGATAAGGGCCTTCCCACTTCGGCGTCAACTTGTTGGAATTCTTGGCGGACTGAACACGCCGAAGAACAAGGTCGCCTTCCTCGAAGCTCCTGGCTTTAACTTTGCGGCTATGGTAGCGACGCAAAGCTTGCTGGTAGCGAGCGGCTCGCACAGCAGCCTGGAGACGGTCTTCCTCGAGGAGCAGCGCGTCATCTTGTCGCAGCTGCTCTTGCTCGAGCTCATCATAAGCGAGGACTCGAGGTGACCCGTAAACGAGTTCCGTGGGGAGAACTTTCTCCGCTCCGTAGATTAGAGCGAAGGGTGTCTGGCCAGTGGCTCAATTTGGCGTCATCCTGATCGACCAAAGAACCACCGGCAGCTCCTCGATCCAGTTTCTTCCGCACTTGTGCAGCCTGTCGAAAGTTCTGGTCTTGAGGCCTCGCAGCACTTCAGCATTTGCCCTCTCCGCTTGACCGTTGCTTCTCGGATGAGCAACAGAAGAGAAGCAGACCTTGGCGCCAAGATCTTGGACGTACTGCATGAAGGTGCGGCTCGTAAATTGCGTGCCGTTGTCGGTGATGATCCTGTTAGGGATCCCGAAACGACAAACGATCGACCTGAAGAACTTGACTGCTGACTGTGCTGTCACCTTCCTCACTGGTTCCACTTCCGGCCACTTTGTGAACTTGTCGATTGCAACGTACAAGAACTCAAAGCCCCCGACAGCTCGGGGGAAGGGGCCGAGGATGTCGAGCCCCCAGACCGAAAATGGCCAGGATAAAGGGATCGTCTGGAGAGCTTGAGCTGGTTGGTGTATCTGCTTGGAATGGAACTGGCACGCTTCACACTTGGTTACTTGTGCAGTTGCATCCTGGAGGGCTATCGGCCAGAAGAAGCCTTGTCGGAATGCTTTGCCGGCAAGTGCTCTTGCACCAATGTGGTGACCACATATGCCTCCGTGTATCTCTGCCAACAGCTGTTGTCCATCTTCCCGGCGAATGCACTTCAATTTCACACCGTTGAGTCTTATTCTGTACAGTGTGTTGTTGACAAACTTGTACATACTTGACTGCCGGGCTACTCTTTCCGCTTCTTCTTGCTCTTCGGGAAGCTCTCCTGTCTGAAGGAAACGGACAATCTGCTGCGCCCATGCTGGAGCTTGTGGCTCGACAACAAGGACTAAAGGCGTTTCTGTTGCTGCGGGAACATCCGCTTCCACGGCAAGAACCTGCGGCTCTGCCGGAGCGTGACATTCCCCGGCAAGCTTGCCGGAGCAAAACTTGTCGGGAGCGTTTGCTTCAACGGAACAAACCAAGAGGTTCGCCGGAGCAGACTGCTCCTCAGCACTCTTGGCGTCGACCTTGGGGACCTTCTTGGCGGCGGCTTCGGGAAGCTCTGCCGGAAAGTAGTCACCAGAAACCAACTTCCTCTTCTTATTCTGTCCAGTTGATGGTGTCACGGATGGTTGAGTCAGCTTGAGCACAAAAATCCCTGGTTCCACAGGTAACTTCAGTGCTGCGCACTTTGACAGGCCGTCAGCAATGTCATTCTGAGCTCGCGGAACATGCTCCATTTGCAGGCCGTCAAAGTGTTCTTCTAGCTTTCTCACTTCATCAACATAAGCTTCCATCAACGGACTCTGGTAGTTCTTGTTCACTTGGCGGACAACAAGCTGCGAGTCACCCCTTACAATGAGTTTCTTGATCCCAAGGTCGGTTGCGATTCTGAGGCCGGCAAGCAAACCCTCATACTCTGCGGTATTGTTCGTTGCTTGCTCCTTGGGAAAGTGCATCTGGACTACGTACTTGAGGTGCTCTCCGGTGGGTGCGATAAGCAGCACGCCAGCACCGGCGCCTTGCAGCGAGAAGGCACCATCAAAGTACATCAGCCACTCTTTGCTTGCCTCCTTGACGGGGATGCTCGTCTCTGGAATTTCTTCGTCTGGGGTTGGCGTCCACTCTGCTATGAACTCTGCCAATGCTCTGCTTTGGATCGTTGCAGTGCTCTCAAACTTGAGGCCAAAGCTTGACAGTTCCAATGCCCACTCGACAATCCTGCCTGTTGCTTCTGGATTCTGCAGTATCCTCTTCAGCGGAAAGCGAGTGACAACTGTTATCTCGTGTGCCTGGAAGTAATGGCGCAGCTTTCTCGAGGCCATGAGAAGGCCGAAAAGCAATTTTTGCACACCAGAGTACCTCGACCTAGCCCCCTGGAGAAGGGAGCTGACAAAGTAAACTGGGCGCTGCACCATCTTCTTCTGCACCTCCTTGCACGTCTGCGCAAATTCAACTTTGTCGGGGCCAAAGCTTGTCGGAGAAGCACCCTGCTTGTCGCTGGATTCACTTGCCGCGGTTGTTGGCTCATCGTCCGCCTCCCTCTCCGCTACTAAGGCAGCACTAACCACTTGATTGGTTGCCGCTAGGTACAGCAGCAACTTCTCTTGTGGCTTAGGTGCGACAAGTATTGGAGTGGAGGACAGGTACCTCTTCAAGTCCTCCAGCGCGTCCTCTGCTTCCGGAGTCCATTTCATTGGACCTGCCTTTTTCAATATTTTGAAAAACGGCAGGGCGCGCTCAGCAGACTTAGAGATAAACCTGCTGAGAGCAGCCACGCAACCGGCAAGTCTTCGCACATCCTTGATGCGCTTTGGTGCTTCAATCTGCTCGATGGCCTTGATCTTGTCGGGGTTAGCTTCAATTCCCCGCTGAGACACAAAGAACCCGAGAAGCTTGCCGGAAGGGACTCCAAACACGCACTTCTCGGGGTTGAGCTTGAGGTTGATCTTGCGCAGATTTGCAAAAGTTTCTTCTAAATCTTGTGTCAGGGTAGCCTTGTCCTTACTCTTGACCACTATATCATCCATGTAGGCTTCCACATTTCTGTGTATCTGTGGCTCAAAAGCGACATGGACTACCCTCGCAAATGTTGAACCAGCATTCTTCAACCCAAAGGGCATCCGTACAAAACAGTATGTGCCGCAAGGGGTGATAAATGCGGTTTTTTCCTCATCCTCTTCTGCCATGAAGATTTGATGATATCCTGAATATGCATCAAGAAATGAAAGCAAATCACATCCAGCTGTGGAGTCAACAATCTGGTCAATGCGCGGCAAGGGAAATGGATCTTTGGGACAAGCTTTATTGACATCAGTGAAGTCTATACAAAGCCTCCATTTCCCGTTTGCCTTGCGTACGACTACAGGATTGGCCAACCACGTGGGATGGAGCACTCCTCTGACAAGGCCTGCTGCTTCCAATTTCCTGATCTCTTATGCAATGAATTCTTGGCGCTCCATTGCTTGCTTCCTGACTCTCTGCTTGACGGGCTGAGCATGAGGACAAACGGCTAGGTGGTGCTCAATTACTTTCCTGGGAACACCGGGGATATCAGACGGTTGCCATGCAAACACGTCGACATTCGCCCGCAGGAAAGCAATGAGCGCGCTTTCCTATTTGGGGTCAAGCATGGCACTGATGGTGAAGGTACCACCAGTGCCGTCCTCCTTGGCGGACACCTTCTTAGTCTCAGGTGGAGCTGCCATTGCCTTCTTGCACTTGCCGGTGGAGCTCGATGGTGCGTCCTCGACGGTAGCGCAGCACTCCGAAGAGGTGCGCTTGCCGGAGTGGGCATCAGACCTCTTTCCGGACTTTGTCTTCTTCTTCCCCCCGGGAGCTTCAGCGGCAAGTGTGTTGTGACCAGCTGCGGCTGCTGCTTCCCGGTAGATCTTGTCGGTGCAGATAAGGGCATCCTTCTTGTCGCCGAGGACAGAGATGACACTTATCGGGCCTGGCATCTTGAGCACGTTGTATGCATAGTGAGAGGCTGCCATGAACTTGGCGAGCGCTGGACGGCCAAGGATCCCATTGTAGGGCAATGGAAAATCGGCAACGTCAAACGTGACCCTCTCAGTTCTGAAATTCAGCTCGCTGCCAAATGTGACCGGCAGCATGATCTTCCCCTTCGGCTTGCTCCTTCCCGGGTTGATTCCTTGGAATGTGCCGGTCTCTTCGAGCTCGCTGTCAGGGATCTGGAGTTTCTGAAGGACCGCGGAGGAAATCAGACTCAAGCTGGCCCCGCCGTCAGCTAGCATCTTCGTGACCTTGAGGTTGCGGATAGTTGGTGAAACCAACATCGGCAAGCACCCGACCGCAGTTACGCGATCAGGGTGATCCTCAATGTCGAAGATGATAGGCGTGCTGGACCATTTCAGGGGCTTGCGTGACTCTATGGATGGCTCTGCTGCATTCACTTCCCGCATCCACTGCTTGAGTTGGCGGTGCGAAGTATGGAGAGAGGCGCCACCGTCAACGCACAGGACCTCTGTAGCTTTCTGAAATTCCTGCTCATCGGCCTCATCATCATCCACGTCTTCATCATCATCGTCATCTTCATCCTTGTCGCGGCCGTGGGGAGGTCTGTCTCCTTGCCGCTGCTTGGCCTTGCCGCGGCGTCCTCCTCGGCCGGGACGTTTCTTGCCGGATCCACTAGTTCCTTCCTGGGCCTTCTCCTTGTCGTGCCGCTCGTACTCAGCTTTCTGTTGCTCAACAAGCTGCTCGACTTTCTTGTAGTTCTGGAGATCGTGACCCTTGGTGCGGTGGATCTTGCAATACTGCTTGCCGGAGCCGTCCTGCTTGTCGGCGGCCGCCACAGGCTGGGCCTCCTTGCCGGAGCCACCATCCTTAGTTTCCTTGGCGCCACCCCGTTGCCGGACTGCTCGACAGCTAGCACTTCCTTGCCCTTCTTCCTTCTGTTGTTCCGCCGCCGGCCTTTCCTTGCCGGGGCATCATCCTCACTGTCGGATCCTCCTGCTCCTGTACTCTCTCCGGGGAGCCTCCTCCCCTCTTCAGCGCGTGCACACTTGTCGGCCAGGGCGTAAAGCTCGCTGACGTCTCTGATCTTACACATCGCCATCTCCTCCCTCATCCTTCGGTTTTGCACGTTCTGATGGAACGCGCTGATGATCGCGGCGGGGTGGACGTCTGGGATGTTGTGCTGTACACAGCTGAATCTCTGAATGTACTTGCGCAGTGGCTCTCCTTCCCTCTGGGCGAGCAGATGAAGATCGCTCTCTTGGCCATGTGGCTTGTGGCCGCCTGTAAAGGCGCCGACAAACTGATGGCATAAATCTGCCCAAGAGGAGATGGAATTGTCCGGCAAGTGCATGAGCCAGGACCTGACGTTGGGCTTGAGTACCAGTGGGAAGTAGTTGGCAAGGATCTTGTCGTCTCGTCCCCCGGCAGCCTGCACCGCAATGGTGTAGATGCTGAGAAACTCCGACGGATGCGTCTTGCCGTCGTACTTCTCTGGTATGTCTGGTTTGAAATTCTTTGTGCTGGGCCACTGGACTTGCCGCAGCTCACTGGTGAACGCAGGACAACCTACCGCGTACGGCAGATCGCCTGGTTCCCCTGGTGCATGCATGTCAACAGAGGGCCCAGCGCGCTTGTCGGGTTGACGTCGCGCTTCTCTTTGGCGCTCGATGCGGGTTCGAGCGTCTTCTTGTTGTCGTTCATGGAGAACTTGGCGCTGGTCGCGACGAGCTCGTGGGTCCGACGACGCGGTGGAGCCGCTGTCAGGGTGGACCCGGCGAGTCGGCGACTTTGGCCTTCGTAGTGGAGAGTGCATGGAAGTCGCACCTCCCCCGGTCTTGTTGCCATCGGCTCGCGTCCGGCTGTCCTGCCGCGGCAGCGAAGTGCTTGGTTGCCGCGCAGTGTCGCCGTTGGCGAAGCCGATGAGGCTCTGGATAGTGGCCCTCCATTCGTCGGTCTTGTCCGCCGTCGGAGGATAATCTAGGAGCAGTTGAGCTCGCGCCAAGGCTTCTGCTGGAGTGGTGGGCGGCGGAGGTGAACGGTGCGAGGAGTGGGGCGTGCTCGGACTCCTAACCACGTTAGAAGGAGCAGTGCCCCATCCTGGCGACCGTACTTTGCTCGAGCCAGCACGTTGACGCGCATGTTGGTCTTGAGCGCCACGAGAACCACCAGCTTGATCTTGGCCCAGCGGACGTATGGCGCTGCGAACGCCATGACGCTGCTGGTCCCGCGCCTCCTGAGAGGGATGCGGTGCGCGCATGGACGCCGAGGTCTGTGCCGCCTTGTCCTTGGACTTGGCAGCGCTGTGGGCACCCTCGTCGACGCCCATTCCTCCGCCGGCGTCCACTCCACCACCCGTTTGCTCCGGAGGCGGTGGAAGTGACGCAGACGGATCAGCTGCCTCCGAATCCTTCTTCTTCGGTGGCATGTCGATGAAGACGATGAAGATTTAGCTCGCGTGCACGCCCCCTACCTGGCGCGCCAGGGATGTCGGGGAGGCTGATCCACCAACACCTATGGGGACAGGGCCCCTTTTGGTTCGGAGGGAGGCGGAGGTTGCACAAAGAGCGGATCGAGGCGGTACACGCGGGCGGTTTTACCCAGCTTCGGGCCGCGCGGATGCGTAAAACCCTACTGCTGCTTGTTTGTGTATATTGAATCCTTGCTCAGGAGCGATGGACGCTGCCAGACTGAGCGTGGGAGTGTTTCTGGTGTTTCGAATGAGCCGAACAGGCCGAACCCCTTCTACGTTGCGCTTGGGCCTCCTTTTATACTTTCAAGGGGTCACCGACAGGTGGCAACGTAGACTAGAAGGGTAAAAATGGAAAAGGATGCGGTAGGTGCAGCTACCGCTACTGTGGATACAGTGCACCCTACCTAACTCTGACGGCAGGGGACAAGGGCATTGAATGCCTGTCTGAGTTGCCTAAACAGTGCAAAGAGTGACCGTTAGGAGCGCCACCGTTTGCCATGATGGCCTTCTCTTCATCTCCACTTGCCACCGCGCACCCCTAGCTGCACAGCCTCCTGCCACGTGTGCTTGGGAGAGTCCTAGAGCGACACATTAGCATGTGTGCTGGAGCGCGGGCACGAAGTGGGGGTTTCCCGCGGCAAGCTCCTTGCCGCGGTCGTCGTCTTGTCGTGTTTGGGAGCTTGTTGCTCACTGGGCCTTGCCGGGACGCAGGGCGCGTTGCGGCAAGATTTCTTGGTCTACCTTGAGTGGCCTTCCCGGCAAGCTCCTCTTGCCGGGGTCTTGTCTCTTCCCGGCAAGATCCTCTTGCCGGGGCCTGGGTTGGCCTTCCCGGCAAGCTCCTCTTGCCGGGGCCTTGGTTTGAGTACTTTGTTCTTGAATGGTCTTAAAGGGAGCCACGGAGGGTCTTGGCGGTCACCCGGCAAGCCTTGCCGCGGGGCGCTGCAACTGCCCGTGCACGAGTTCGGGATATTAGGGTACCCCTACTCTAGTACACCGACACAGACTATCCTGTTTAGGTAGATTGCTGTTATGTTTGCATTGTTTGCATATGTTTGCTTCTTTAATGATTCTATTTGAGGATAGGACTATTAAATATGCAGAGGCATTTAGTATGCAATGTTGAATAGTAATTTTAGTGATTTTCTACAGTAGAGTATGATAAGGTTTTGGCAATGGTTTATACTAACTTATCTCACGAGTCCTTGTTGAGTTTTGTGTGGATGAATCTTTTGAGATTTAGGGAGACCGTGATATGAGAGGAATTAAGGAGACACAAAAGCTCAAGCTTGGGTATGCCCAAGGCACCCCAAGATAATATATCAAGAAGTCTCAAGCGTCTAAGCTTGGGGATGCCCCGGTTGGCATCCCACCTTTCTTCTTCAACAACTATCGGTTAGTATCGGTTGATCCTAAGTTTTTGCTTCTTCACATGATGTTTGCTATTCTTAGAATGTCATTTTATTTTGCTTTTCTTGATGTTTGAATATAATACCTAGATCTTAAATTATAAAATGTTAGAGAGTCTTCACGTAGTTGCATAATTATTCGACTACTCATTGATCTTCACTTATATCTTTCAGAGTAGTTTGTCGTTTGCTCTAGTGCTTCACTTATTTCTTTTTAGAGCATGGTGGTGGTTTTATTTTATAGAAATAGATGAACTCTCATTCTTCACTTATATTAATTTGAGAGTCCTAAACAGCATGGTAATTTGGTTTGGTTATGAAACTAGTCCTAATATGATGAGCAACCAAGAAGGATATAATAAAAACTTTCATATAGAGTGCATTGAATACTATGATAAGTTTGATACTTGATGATTGTTCTGAGATATGAGGATGGTAATATTAGAGTCATGCTATTTTGGTAGTTGTGAATTTGAGAAATACTTGTGTTGAAATTTGTGATTCCCGTAGCATGCACGTATGGTGAACCGTTATGTGATGAAGTCGGAGCAAGATTTATTTGTTGATTGTCTTCCTTATGAGTGGCGGTCGGGGACAAGCGATGGTCTTTTCCTACCAATCTATCCCCCTAGGAGCATGCGCGTAGTAATTTGTTTTGATAACTAATAGATTTTTGCAATAAGTATGTGAGTTCTTTATGACTAATGTTGAGTCCATGGATTATACGCACTCTCACCCTTCCACCATTGCTAGCCTCTCTAGTACTGCGCAACTTTCGCCGATACCATAAACCCACCATTTACCTTCCTCAAAACAGCCACCATACCTACCTATTATGGCATTTCCATAGCCATTACGAGATATATTGCCATGCAACTTTCCACCGTTCTGTTTATTATGACACGCTTCGTCATTGTCATATTGCTTGCATGATCTTGTAGTTGACATCGTATTTGTGGCAAAGCCACCGTTAATAATTCTTTCATACATGTCACTCATGCATCATTGCACATCCCGGTACACCGCCGGAGGCATTCATATAGAGTCATATCTTGTTCTAAGTATCGAGTTGTAATTCTTGAGTTGTAAGTAAATAAAAGTGTGATGATCATCATTATTAGAGCATTGTCCCAGTGATGAAAGGATGATGGAGACTATGATTCCCCCACAAGTCGGGATGAGACTCTGGACGAAAATAAAAATAAATAAAAGAGTCCAAAGAAGCCCAAATAAAAAAAGAAGAGAAAAGAGGCCATAAAAAAGAGAAGGCCCAAATAAAAAAAATAAAATAAAAAATGAGAGAAAAAGAGAGAAGGGGCAATGCTACTGTCCTTTTACCACACTTGTGCTTCAAAGTAGCACCATGATCTTCATGATAGAGAGTCTCCTATGTTTTCACTTTCATATACTAGTGGGAATATTTCATTATAGAACTTGGCTTGTATATTCCAATGATGGGCTTCCTCAAAATGCCCTAGGTCTTCGTGAGCAAGCGAGTTGGATGCACACCCACTAGTTTCTTTTGTTGAGCTTTCATACATTTATAGCTCTAGTGCATCCGTTGCATGGCAATCCCTACTCACTCACATTGATATCTATCAATGGGCATCTCCAAAGCCCGTTGATACGCCTAGTTGATGTGACATTATCTTCCCCCTTTTTGTCTTCTCCACAACCACCCTTCTATTTCACCTATAGTGCTATGTCCATGGCTCACGCTCATGTATTGCGTGAAGATTGAAAAAGTTTGAGAACATCAAAAGTATGAAACAATTGCTTGGCTTGTCATCGGGGTTGTGCATGATTTAAATATTTTGTGTGGTGAAGATGGAGCATAGCCAGACTATATGATTTTGTAGGGATAGCTTTCTTTGGCCATGTTATTTTGAGAAGACATGATTGCTTAGTTAGTATGCTTGAAGTATTGTTGTTTTTATGTCAATATTAAACTTTTGTCTTGAATCTTATGGATCTATTGTTTTTATGTCAATATTAAACTTTTGTCTTGAATCTTATGGATCTGAATATTCTTGCCACAATAAAGAGAAATACATGATGAATACGTTAGGTAGCATTCCACATCAAAAATTCTGTTTTTATCATTTACCTACTCGAGGACGAGCAGGAATTAAGATTGGGGATGCTGATACGTCTCCAACGTATCTATAATTTTTGATTGTTCCATGCTATTATATTATCAACTTTGGGTGTTTATGGGCTTTATTATGCACTTTTATATTATTTTTTGGACTAACCTATTAACCCAGAGCCCAGTGCCAGTTTCTGTTTTTACCTTGTTTGAGAATATCATAGAAAAGGAAAATCAATCAGAGTCCAAATGACCTGAAACTTCACGGAACTTATTTTTGGATCAGAAGAAACCCAGAAGACTTGGAGTCTACATAAGGGAAGCTTCAAGGAGGCCACGATGTAGGGGGGCGCGCCCACCTCCCCTGGGCGCGCCCTCCACCCTCGTGGGCCACTCGTGGCCCCCCTGACATACTTCTTCCGCCTATATTTCTCCATATACCCTTAAAACATCGGAGAGCATAATAGATCGGGAGTTCCGCCGCTAGAAGCCTCCGTAGCCACCGAAAGCCAATCTAGACCCGTTCCGGCACCCTGCCGGATGGGGCAATCCCTCTTCGGTGGCCATCTTCATCATCCCGGTGCTCTCCATGACAAGGAGGGAGTAGTTCTCCCTCGGGGCTGAGGGTATGTACCAGTAGCTATGTGTTTGATCTCTCTATCCCGTGTTCTTCAGGTGGTATGATCTTGATGTATCGTGAGCTTTGCTATTATAGTTGGATCTTATGTTTCTCCTCCCCCTCTACTCTCTTGTAATGGATTGAGTTTTCCCTTTGAAGTTATCTTATCGGATTGAGTCTTTAAAGATTTGAGAACACTTGATGTATGTCTTGCTGTGCGTATCTGTGGTGACAATGGGATACCACGTGATTCACTTGATGTATGTTTTGGTGATCAACTTGCGGGTTCCGCCCATGAACCTATGCATAGGGGTTGGCACATGTTTTCGTCGTGATTCTCCGGTAGGAAATTTGGGGCACTCTTTGAGGTCCTTTGTGTTGGTTGAATAGATGAATTTGAGATTGTGTGATGCATATCGTATAATCATACCCATAGATACTTGAGGTGACATTGGAGTATCTAGGTGACGTTAGGGTTTTGGTTGATTTGTGTCTTCAGGTGTTATTCTAGTACGAACTCTAGGGCTGTTTGTGACACTTATAGGAATAGCCCAATGGATTGATTGGAAAGAATAACTTTGAGGTGGTTTCATACCCTACCATAATCTCTTCGTTCGTTCTCCGCTATTAGTGACTTTGGAGTGACTCTTTGTTGCATGCTGAGGGATAGTTATGTGAACCAATTATGTTGTTATTGTTGAGGGAACTTACACTAGCGAAAGTATGAACCCTAGGCCTTGTTTACTATCATTGCAATACTGTTTACGCTCACTTTTATCATTAGTTACCTTGCTGTTTTTATAATTTCAGATTACAAATACCCATATCTACTATCCATATACCACTTGTATCACCATCTCTTCGCCGAACTAGTGCACCTATACAATTTATCATTGTATTGGGTGTGTTTGGGACACAAGAGACTCTTTGTTATTTGGTTGCAGGGTTGCTTGAGAGAGACCATATTCATCCTACGCCTCCTACGGATTGATAAACCTTAGGTCATCCACTTGAGGGAAAATTGCTACTGGCCTACAAACCTCTCCACTTGGAGGCCCAACAACGTCTACAAGAAGAAGGTTGTGTAATAGACATCACTCGCTCGTGGCTCATGAACCTGCCTCCAGGCTCGATCTCCTCCTGGGATGAGATGCGTGACCGCTTCATCGCCAACTTCCAAGGCACTCACGACCACCCCTCGGCCGTGGGTGACCTGCGCCGCATCAAGCAATAGCCGGAGGGTACCTTGCATAAGTACATCCAGCGGTTCAACAGCGTGCCTTTCAAGATCCCCAAGGTGACGGATGAGGCCATCATCTCAGCGTTCTCCGATGGCGTCCGCGACATCAAGATGGAGGAGCTCGCCATCCACGATGAGTTATGCACGACCCTGGAGCTGTTCAACATAGCGACCAAGTGCGCGAGGGCTGAGGAAGGGCGCCTCTCCCTCCTCGAGCTCCCTGCTGCTAATCCAAAAGAGAAGAAGGCCAAGGTCAAGGACGTGAAGCGCAAGGGAGTGGCCGTACTCGCGGCAGAGCCAGACACAAAGCATGGCCGGGACCTCCCCGAGTCATCCAAGGGCGGCCGTCCATTCTGCGCCTTCCACAACGTGCGCATCCACAACATCAACCATTGTCAAGAGCTCAGGGCCATTCAAGATGGACGCTTCGGTCGATGCCCGGAGCGCAATGACCGGGGCTACGGCCGAGGAGGTGGACGAGGCGGAGGACGCTGGGACGACCGCGGCCCCCGCCAGGAGTGGCGCGACCAGCCTCATGAGGATCGCTCGCAGGATCAACCTCGTGAGGACGCCTGGAGGGACCAGCCTCGCGAGTACCATCCTCAGGGCAATCCTTGTCTCCCTCCACTACCGCCACCACCAAGGAGGAACGACGACCACCATCAGGAAGAGGGGGCTAGGGCTTCCAGCATATCTTGAAGCAATTCTCTTGTGAGGTGAACACAACCCTCCCTAAGCTCGAGGCCATGCGCCCTCTCAGATGGTCCAAGTATGCCATCACCTCCAGCTCAGTGGACCAGCTCAAATGCGCGGCGACCGCTGGTGTCCTCCCAATGCTCTGCTCACCCGTCATCAGCAATGTCCATGTCACCAAGACCCTCATCGACGGTGGCGTGGGGCTCAGTGTCCTATCCGTCGAGACGTTTGACAGCCTTCAGGTGCCCTATGATCAGTTGCAGCCTACTAAGCCCTTTTCAGGAGTGACCGACGGCTCCACCACCCCGATAGGGAAAGTTTGTCTCCCTGTCACCTTCGGTCAGCGCGACAACTACCACACCGAGCTTGTCGACTTCGACGTCGCCCACATCCGTCTGCCATACAATGACATCCTCGGGTACCCAGCGTTAGCCAAATTCATGGCAGTGACCCACCATGGTTACAACGTCCTCAAGATGCCAGGAAGCGGTGGAATCATCACAGTCCCCTGTGAAGAAAGAGATGCGGTGTGATCCCTTGAGCGCGCCTTCCAAGCCGCAACAATCGAAGACCCTGGAAGAGAGGGCGCACAGTACCCTCCTGAGGCCATCCCCAAGAAGAAGAAGCAGCTACTCTGCACAGGGCCTCAGGGGAGCGGCGCCTCCAGCGGTGCCACCTCAGGATCGGCGCCCGCACCTAGGGCGCCTCCCTCCCTCGCATAGGAAGGCGCGCTCGGCGCCCTCCTTGGGCAGGGCTTGGGGGCTCTCTTCTGGAGGGCCTCAAACCTGGCCAACATGTCTAGGGAGGCACTCGAGCACCACGTGGAGGCGTGCTTCGCGGCACGTTGCCCTCAGGAGGGCACCAGGCGAGGAGCGCCCGGTGCTCAAGAGTTCATCATCAAGGCCATCCAGGAACTTCAGGAAGCAAGGGCGATATGCAGCGACCGCCGCCCACCTAGTGTAGCTCCCCACCCGGGTGAGGGTCGCGAGCTACGTGTCTGCATCGACATCCCAGGGCTCAACAGGGCCGCATCTCAGGAGTGCTTCTGGCCTTCACGTGCTGGCCGATGTGAGGGTCCACCTCACAGCTACGTTCGCATGCCGTTCGGCCTGCCGAGCATCGCATCCGCCTTCCAGCGCAATCTATGGAGCATCCTGGCGACCCAGGAGGCCAGGCATCACGCGGTCCTAGCAGAGATGGAGACGGTCCTCAGGAGGCCACCTGAGCCCCCAAAGCCTCCAGAGGCTCAGGGTCTCGGCGGCTCGTGAAGAGCAACTTCTTCAGCGCGCGGCTACATCTACCCCAACGCTCCTTCAACAACAAAACCAGGTGACATTTTCCAAGTTCATTCAGCTAGGAGCGCCCCCCGGGCTGCATCATTCCCAGGCCGCGTAGGCCCGTCCCTGCGGCATGTATCCTTTTTACGCCTTTAAGCTTACTTTACGGGGGGCGCCCCTCGGGCTGCATCATCCCCAGGCCGCTTGGGTCCATCCCAGCGGCGTGTATCGTTCTCGCATCTATCTAAGCTATCTAGTTCCCATGCATAAGTTATTTATAGTCATCACCTGCTTGATTGCCGCCCACCACGAGAGCCGCGCGCCGATCGTCTTTCTTCGGGATCCTTCGCATAAGAAGGCTAGGCACGGCGTATGTCCCTGCAGCGTCGATAAATCAAACGGCTGAGCTCTGTCTGGCAGGCTGGTCCCGTTCACGTCACCTCCTAGGGTCGTTGGTGCTTGGCCTTCTCGTGCGATAACCTCTGGAGATTTGTTCGGCGCATGTTGCCTAACCATCTCGCAGGACCACCGCAGTCAACAAGAACCAAGACCATGTGCAACCTGCCTTGAGGTAGGGCCTCGTGAGTCCCGCGCTGGCTCATGAGTGCCCAGACACACCTCATCTAGCCCTGTCGTGCAAGCCACGTGTGAGGGCGGGGTTGTACACGCCCCGGGGGCTCCACTCAGAGGGAGCCCTCACCCATGCACGAGTGGAAGCACCATGCTCCGCGCTGGCAGTCGACACTGCCGAGGAGCGGCTATGCCCGTGCAAGTGCGGAAGCGCTATGCTCCACGCTGGTGATAAACAACCGAGGGCGGCCTCATGGCCGTATCAACCTCAGGGAGCCTCCAAGCTCAGTGTCTGGCCTCATCGCAACACCTCCCCTCGGTAGAGTCGCGTGAGGGTGCTGGGCACGGGGGCTGCGCTCGGGTCACGCCCGAGCGTATGCCACCCTGCAAGGTCCCTCGGACCTGGTCGTCACGCGCCCTCCCAAGCGGAGCCAAGGTATGAAGGTCGTTTGAACGTCAAGGGGGACTCCTGAGCATCGCGACTCAGGAGCCTAATTGGCCACATAGCCCCTCACTCCTTGGATCGTCCTGGTGATCCGGATGGTCCAATGGTGGCTGAGGTATGCGCGGGGTCAGGCCCTGCTGATGTAGAACGCTAGGCCTACTCCCGCATCTCCTTTCTATAAGTTTTTTGCGTGTCAAGGGGGACTCCTAAGCATCACGACTCAGGAGCCTAACTGGCCACGTAGCCCCTCACTCCTTGGTCCGTCCTAGTGATCCGGACGGTCCAATGGCGGCTGAGGTATGGATGGGGTCGGGCCCTGCTGACGTAGAACATAAACCAAATAGGAAGGAAATCGCAAAATCTCAAGAAAATATTACAAGACACATTGATCTTCCGATACGAAACGCAAGTTTAAACGCCTCCACGAGGCATTGTGCATATCGCAGGAGATAAGCAGGAAAGAAGCCGACAGTAGGACATGTCGTCATCCCCGGACGCCACCGTCGCCCGCAAGGGATGCTTCTCCCATAGCGGCATTGCCCGCACCTGCACCACCCATCGAAGTTGCAGGATCAGCAGGACCGCCAGTTGAGGGCGCGGGATCGAAGGCGCGGAACCTCTTCAGTAGGGCCTCCACCTGACCCTTCACGGCTTTGGCAGCAGCTGCAAAGTGCTCGGTGTCCACGGGCTCTAGCAACTTGTCAAGGTGGGTGGCAGGATTGCGAAGATAGAGGTGGCTGAAGACGCGCGTCAACGCGGCTGAGGAAAGAACGCGAGCTTCTGCCTCTGCCAAGGGGCCGATACCGCTCACGACTTCCTCAAGCGCCTCGACCAGATAAGGAAGCAGCTGGGTGGGGCCTTCGTCGTCGGTAGCCAGCGGCTCCTCCAAGCCCTTTTCGTAGAGTGACCGTAGTGTCGCGCGAGACCTCTCCTCGAGGGACTTGAAGGCCATGCGGTCTTCGGCCAGGACCTGTGCCTTGGCTTCCAGCTCGGCCTTCTCTGCCTCCACCTTCTGCTCCAGCTTCTCTAGTCAGCTACGCTCCGCAGCCTGCGCCTCCGCCAACTAACCAAGCTCGGCGTCGCGACCCCTGACGGCGTCCTCCCGGGCCTTCATCTTCTCCTCCTCCGCCATGCGGCCCCGAGCTTCATCCGCACGCTCACTGCGCAGGGTCCTCAGTTTGGCCTCCAGCAGCTGGCAGCGATCTTGGGCGGCTCCAGCATCCTTCAGAGCCGCCTCGCGGGCGGCCACAACTTAGGCGACGGCCTGCTTGTCCTTCTCGTCGTCCGCCACAGCCTGGCTCAGCGCCGCCCGGACGACCACGTCGGAGTGGAGCCATCTAGAGATCAGCTCTAGGCGCCCGACCACCAGGCGACGGTCCGTGCCTTGAAGATCCTCCCGCAGCAAGGTCACTACAGAAAGAGTGCGCTCCAGGATGTCAGGGGAGGCGGAAGAATCTGGGGTCAGCAGAGCGGTGGAGGAAGGAAGAGGCAGCATCGTCATGATGGCCTGGGAGGCTGAAGGCTCCTGAGCTTTGGGGACCTTAGCAGCCGAGCCGGATGCCGGCACCCTTGGTGCCAGCGGGGCCATGGGCATCCTCCTTCCTCCTCTTCGCCGCGGGCGTCGGCCTAGTCAAGCAACAGAAGGCGTCAAGAATCAGCAGCAGAAGCAAGAACAAGGCGAGACAAGGATACTTACTGGTCCACCGCGACCTAGTCCCTCTGCTTCCTGAGCTTGAAGCCTGAGAGCCTCCCAGCCTGAGGCGCGGGCGCAAGGGCCCTAGGCGCAGAAGATGGGGCAGGAGGCAAGTTGGAAGCAGCTTCAGGCAGTGACAGAACAGGGGCGTCGTCTCGGGAGACTAGCGCCGACCTTCCTCTCGTCGAAATCTAGTGACTTCCTCCGGGAACAGACCTTGGACCTGAGGAGCCCCCTGCAGTACGCGGCTCCTCCCTTTCAAGGGGGACATCATCCTTGTCATCATCATCAGGCAGGGTGCGGAGGATGTCGGCCTTGCGCAAGGCGGAGGTCTCCCCCGCCCCTTCACGGGTCGCCTCCGAGTCGTGCTCCTCCTCTCCCTCTTCTTCCTCCTCGCGAGACTCGCCGGAATACACGACCGCCGGAGTTGTCACCACCGGGATGTTTATGGGTGAGGCGGCACGAGCCCATGCTCGTCAAAGACGGGCATGGCGACAGTGACCTCTGCCCTGTCCTGGCGGCAGAACAAGGGAACAAGGCCATCAGGCGGGTACCCTTGGCCGTCCCTGACCAATGAACAAAGAGTCGAGCACAATTCCTCATCAGAAAGGGGCTCCAGGCGCAGGCGGAGGTCGTCCCCTTCGTCTCCAAGCTTCCATAGTGAGCGCGGGCGCGCTTGGAGGGGAGCCACGCGCTGCGCCATGAATTCTTTAGCGATCATGGCCCCCGTCAGCATCGCCGTTCTCGAGTCGCTGGGCTTCAGGTCGGCAGTCATCCTCTCCAGCACCTGTGTCGCCCGCGGGTTGGTGAGCTTCACGCGAAGCCATCCCTCGTGGGACACAGGCATCTCCGTTGGCAGCACCAGCCGGGGGTGGACGCGCTTGGCGTCCATTAGGACCCACTTGCTCTTAAAGCCCTCGGCCTTCTTCCCGGCCTTCGAGATGGCATTGGTCTTGTTGGCCGCGATGATGCCAACGCACCCTGAGCAGGGGCCCTCCTTAAGCCGAAGAAAGAAGAAGTGGCGCAACAGTTCCACGGACATCATCACTCTGATGTACGCCTCGCAGTAGAAGACGAAGATCAATAGGAGAAGGACGGAGTTGGGATGAAGATGGAGGGCGTGGATCTTATAGTGACTAAGGACGGAATAGAAGAAGCCGGATAAGGGGGAACCAACCCGGCGACGATGCTACTCGTGAAGAAGGGGTAGAAAGTGCTACCAGGGGCCTCAGGCTCGGCGGAGCCGACCCTGAGCACAGTCTTGCTCTTCACTCACCCTCCGCCGTCATCAAGTGCACGACGACAAGGTTCTTCTGCAACACGCTTGGCGCGTCGAGGGCGGGCTCGTACTAAGATGACGAAGGAGTAGCCCGGTCTTTCTTGGGCGCCATTGATGGCAAGCTCAAAGGAGGATTTGGGTGGATCTGGAGTCTCTGGAAGCAAAGGGAAAGAAAGGGGATCTGGAGCAAAACGATGGAAGGTAATGAAGGCAAATACAACCCACGCCAGTTTTTTGTCAGTCGGGCAGTTGCCAAGGCAGCATGGGGAAGCGGAGATGCCCACGTCCAATCAATCGCCATGCGTCAAGCGAGGCCGCAAGCTGTTGGGGCCTGCAGCGCTCCACACTTGCTCCTTGGCTTCGCCTTGAAGCCAAGTCCGAGCGCGCCTTGGGCCCGGGGGCTACTGTCGGCGTCCTGGGAACGGGGATCCCCAGACTTGCCTGCCTGCGGCCCACGGCGTGGCTCCACCAGCGGCCCTGTACGGCCCATCTTCACCAGCAAACACTCAAGACCCTCGCGAGGGGCCAAGCCTCGTGAGGCGGACGATGCAAGACCTCCTCGGGGCGGCCTCACCAGGCTAGCTCGCGAGGGGTGGAGAGATCAAGGCAAGGGGCGTCTCGCGAGGTTCCTGTGATGCAAGCCATGACGACCAAGGACATGCAGGCACCAGGCGGGCACCAGCACACGCAGTGTCCTCATTTCCTCTTTGGTGCTAAAGAAGTAAGTGCAGGCGAGGAGTCCCGAGGCCTCAGGCAAATGTTTCCATATCAGTACAACGAGACCAAGACCAGCAGGACGGCGGGACGGAGGTCACCATGGAGCCCAAGACGGCGTCACCACCAGAGCCTTTGGCAGGAGAAGACCATCTTTTGTCAGGATAGCTTGTACTAGCTGCCCCCCCTTCAAATTGGCCGTTGTGGGATCCCTTCCCGCCTAATATTTGGGAAGAGGACCCGGGCCTCTATATATGGGACTAGCCACCACCGTAGGCAGGAGGATCAGATCATCTTGGACCGGATGCATTCCACCAAGACCACCACACAAACTCACCAAGCACAAGAGCACCTCTCCTCAGGAGGCTGTTCTTCCCTTGTAACTATTCATCCTCAGCCCTAGAGGCAATCCACCACACCACACTGGAGTAGGGAATTACACCACATCGGTGGCCCGAACCAGTATAAATCCTATGTCCCTTTGTTCTGCAAGTTCGTCGCGCTGAGCCTTGAGATCGTGGTGAGGGCGTGAGCTAGAGGGAGGAGAGATCTTCATGCGCACCCTAGTGTTCGAACCTCAAGGGTTTTGCCGGAACCCAAAATCCAACAGAAGTCGAACAATAATGGTACTATAGTGTATGGCTCTAGCAATCTGACACCGAATGAACTGTTGCACGTCCACTGCCTGGGTGAGGGTAGTGTAACGCCCTCGATGCGGCTATATCTCCCATGTGTCGAAGCACGACTTGGAGGCATAACCGCATTGAAAGCAATGTCGCAAGAGAGGTAATCTTCACGAACCCATGTAATACATAAGGGAAAGAGATACATAGTTGGCTTACAATCGCCACTTCACACAATTACATGAATAAAGCATTACATCATCCAGATACAATCAAGGTCCGACTACAGAACCAAAATAAAATAAGAACCCCAAATGCGACAAAGGTCCCCGATCGACCCCAACTGGGCTCCACTACTGATCAACTAGAACGAAACAACACAAAGGACAAGATCTTCATCGAGCTCCTCCTGAGCTTGGTTGCGTCATCTGCATGGACTCATCGGCACCTGCAAGCTGGTTTTGGAAGTATCTGTGAGCCACAAGGACTCAGCAATCTCGCACCCTCGCGATCAAGACTATTTAAGCTTATGGGTAAGGTAAAGGTATGAGGTGGAGCTGCAGCAAGCGACTAGCATATATGGTGGCTAACATACGCAAAAGAGAGCGAGCAGAGAAGGCAAAGCACGATCGAGAAAACTATGATCAAGAAGTGATCCTGGAACAACCTACGTCAAGCATAACTCCAACACCGTGTTCACTTCCCGAACTCCGCCGGAAAGAGACCATCACAGTAACACACGCAGTTCATTCATTTTAATTAAGTTAAGGTTCAAGTTATCTACAACCAGACATTAACAAATTCCCATCTGCCCATAACCGCGGGCACGGCTTTCGAAAGTTCAAATCCCTACAGGGGAGTCCCAACTTAGCCCATCACAAGCTCTCACGGTCAACGAAGGAATAGACCTCCTCTCGAGACGTTCCGATCAGACTCGGTATCCCGGTACAACAAGACATTTCGACAGGGTAAAACTAAACCAGCAACACCGCCCGAATGTGCCGACAAATCCCGATAGGAGCTGCATATATCTCTTTCTCAGGGCACACCGGATTGTCTAAACTTCCGGTAGGCCAGCCCAAAGTTGCCCCTGGTGGCCACCGGCAGCTGACAAGTTGGACCAACACTCAGAGGAGCACTGGCCCGGGGGGTAAAATAATGATGACCCTCAGGAGCGCGACTCCCAAGGGAAAAGAAAAGGCTAGGTGGCAAATGGTAAAACCAATGTTGGGCATTGCTGGAAGAGCTTTACTTAAGGCGAACTGTCAAGGGGTTCCCGTTATAGCCCAACCGCATAAGGAACGCAAAATCCGGGAACATAACACTGATATGACGGAAACTAGGGCGGCAAGATTGGAACAAAACACCAGCATAAGGCCGAGCCTTCCACCCTTTACCAAGTATATAGATGCATTAATTAAATAAGATATATTGTGATATCCCGACAAGTAAACATGTTCCAACAAGGAACAACATCTCCATGTTCCAACGAGGAACAAACTTCAATCTTCACCTGCAACTAACAATGCTATAAGAGGGGCTGAGCAAAGCGGTAACATAGCCAAACAACGGTTTGCTAGGACATGGTGGGTTAGAGGCTTGGTTCAACACTATGGGAGGCATGATAAGCAAGTGGTAGGTATTGCAGCATAGGCATAGCAAAAGAGCGAGCATCTAGCAAGCAAAGATAGAAGTGATTTCGAGGGTATGATCATCTTGCCTGAAATCCGCAAGGAAGAAGAACGAGTCCATGAAGAAGACAAACGGTCGTAGTCGAACGGTTCCTCACAAGCACGACGTTACCGGATCCAACCCGAAGAAGCAAACACCGGAAAGAAGCACACAATCATGGTAAACAACCAACACATAATCATGGCATGATGCACAATCAAGTATGGTGCATGTCCGGTTTAAATATGCATGGCATGGCAAAGTGCACAAACAATCCTACAAATTAAGTGGAGCTCAATATGCAACTCCGTTGCATATTGACGAAACACCACATTCAAGTTATTTAGTTCTCTCTCGGTTAGGTACTCAACAATATTAAATGTTGTTAGCATGGCAAGAGGGGAAGCATAAGAAAACTAAACATTTAGGCAAGTTTAAATGAGGCTGGAAACAACGAACAACAATTCCGGAAACTCCTCATGAGCATATTATAGATTTGGTGCGGTTCTGCCCTAAACATAATTTTAGAGTTTGTTTAACATGCAAATAAAGGTCACCATTTTAAACTAGGCATTTTTCTACCCCATTTACATATAAAGTTTGTTAGATTTGGAGCTATGGTTGAATAGTTATGAATTAAATCATTTTAACATGGCATAGGAGCAAATTTAACCAAACAACATTTTAAACATTTTAAACATGGATGAAAATGACATATTATGAAACTAGATGCAATTCTAAGCTTTTTCATATTAAGTTTATTTTAATCTGATGCACGGTTAATTAGTTAGGATATGCATGAAGTGCAAGGGTGTTTCTGCAAAACTGGCAGTCTCTGGAAAAATCGCTAAATTCGCCCCGATGGAAAAAATACTATATGGGCCGAAACTTGTTGGGCCAATAGTGCAGTGGGCACTGGGGGTGTGCTGCTCACCCATGGGCCTCTTGGGCCGGCGGATCTGGGATGGGGCACTGGAACTGGGCCGGGGAAGCAGGCCAGCTGCAGCAAGCCCGACGGGGGATGGAGCTGGGCCTCTCCAGATCGAGGCGAGGCGCAGGCGGATCGAGCAGCTAGACGCGGCCGATGCAGAGGGTCAACACGGGACATGCCTGGTTCGTCCTCGACTCGTTCCTGCAGCAGGGACCGAGCAGGAGCTCGATGCGGACGACAGCGGCAAAGAGCTCGCCGAATCCACCTGATCTGGGCGAGGCAGAGGCAGGGGACATCAGAAACGGGCAGGACGACTGCGGCGGCACCCCGATCCGGCGGCCATGGGGGAACCTTGAACATGGCGGGAGAGAGAGGTTAGAGGGAGGAGGAGAAAGAGACGGTCAGGGAAAAGGAGCAGGAGCTGCGGGGTACTGGCCTGGTCGGCTTGTCCGACGATGGCGCTGGACGGCGATGATGTGAGGAGGAGGAGGAGGTTCGGCCGGCGCGGGGATGCCCCAGATCGAGCGGGAGAAGCTCGGGAGCGGCGTACGGGCAATGGCGGGGAGATCCATGCCTGGGCGGGCCCCGGATGGGCTTCACGGGCCACGGCGGCTGATGGTGGAGGAGGCGCCAAGTGGCGGCGGGGGAGAGGGTGGCTGCAGAAATTGACGAGTGGGAGTAGGTGGCTGGCGGCTGAGAGGTTAGGGGAGGGTCTAGGGGTAGGTTTAGACTAGGGTTTGATCTGATTTAGAAGGCGGTGGCCTATCTATAGGTAAAAACGATTTAGGTTGGACCCTCCGATCGAAATCGGGCGGTCGAGAAAAATAGGCTAGGGAGTCCAAATAATAAAATGGAGATGTTTTATAGATGTTTGGAGATGATCCGGACACAACGGTAGCGACAGCCCGGGTCGGGTCCGGGACAATTTCGGACGCGCACGTGAGGGGTTCGATGCACTGTGCAGAGAGGGTTTCGGACCATGCGGTCGCATCGGACAACTCCGGAAGCGAAGAGGGGAAGGAGGATGGAGTAGGTGGTCTGTGGCGAGACTGCGAGGGGGAGAAGAGAGAGAGAGAGGGCCTGGCATCTGTTTCCGGAGACCGAAAACGTCCGACGTTAGACCGGCTATACTGCCGCTATAGTTTATCGGTTGGGCTATCAAACGAACTCCGAATGCGATGAAACTTAACAGGCGGTCTATCTACACTATAATAAGACCACACGTCAAATCTCATCCCATTCCGAGAATATTTTTCGGCCACTTATAAAATAATATTTCGGACATGCCGCGGGCGCGTGCAAGTGTGTCTGGGCTCAGAACGGACAATGGAAGGAACTGGGAAACCCGGACGGATGCAAGTTTTGAAAACGTGATGATGCAATGCACATGATGACATGAGAAGATGCAACACGCAAGCAAATGACATGGCAATGACGGCGAATAACTGGAGGAGACCTGGCACATCAGTCTCGGGGCGTTACAACACTCCACCACTACGAGAGGATCTCGTCCCGAGATCTAGAATGGCACCGGAGGGACAACAAAAGAGAAAGAGGAGAGGTAAAACTAAGTTGCTTCTTCGACAAACGAGTGAAACGAAATAACCTTGAGAGGTTGAACTAATTGAAAGAAATGAAACAACAGAGAAGTACAAAGTTCAAAACACTCCGTTAAGAAAGAGGAACAACGAACCTTGCGAAAGCCTTGAGGTTGAAGGGAAGATATATATTGAAAACACTCTGGTTAAGGAAGGGGATCAAGGAGGACCAAATTCGGGCAGCACTCCGGTTGAAAGAAAGAGATTGAAAAAAGAACATGGTAAGATGAGAAGATACTTCATGAAATCACAACATACAACCTCCGGAAGAAAGAAATAGACGATAGATAAATGAAAAGAAGGAATTGAGAAGAAAATGACAACTTCTGCCACAAATGATCTTGGAAGGCACCCTTCCAAGAAGGTTAAAACGGAGTTGTTGGGAAAGACCAACGACAAAACGAATAAGTTTGTAGTGGGCTTATGGAAAAACATCTCAAAACTATGAGGTGAAATTTTGCCACTAACGGAAACGATAAATTGGATTGATATGAATAAGGAGACGAGAAGATTATTTCACCGGGAGGATAAACGAAGAACCTGGGTCATTTATGAGCATCATAATAGCAACAAACCTTAGGGAAGGATTTAGGTGAAATATAACCCAAGATAATTCCAATGAAGAGATTGATGGATTTAAAATATCTCATTCTTGACAAGATGTGAATCATGAAGCATGAACTAAAATTATCAAGAATGACATAATACCACCTCCAATGATACGGAAGAAAGAATTGCACTCCGAATTACAATATGAAGAAAAGCTTGAGCTTCTTAGGAAAGAATCTTGATGAAAAAAAAAGTTGGAGAAGGAATTAAATCCTTGATGGACCATTATGTAGAACCTCCATGAAGAACTCCGTTAAACAAAAGAATGATCAAACGGAAAGAAAGGGTAGTTGAAAACACAAGGTGGAGCCTTGTAAAGATTTAGATAGGTCTCCGTGATTACATAGTTGAAAGAGGTTGGAACCCCGGGAAAAAGATAAAATGAAACAAATGAAACCGAGAATTTGAAGGGCCTCTGGAATAAAGAATTATTCATTAGGATGAAACAAGAATAAGAATTATGTTATGTGTATCCTTCAACAATTTAATTGCTGACAAGCAACGGATTTGGCATACTACTTATCCTCGTATCAAGGATTAAGAGAGATATAACGTAAACTTGAGAAGGTCTTCAACGACCCACCGGTAGAATTGAAACCATGAATGAATTGATACGGAAGAGAAATCTTGAACGAATCACCATAAGAATTGAAAAAGAACGATTAAAACATGAAGAAACACCGGGAAGAATTAGCAATTAAACGAAGATGCTTGAGAGAATTTAGATGCAAGTGAACGAAAAATCGCGAGTTGAAGAGAGGATATTTGAATGATGCACCGGCAAGATAGGAGAATGATAACTGACAGCTGAGAATGAATAAACCTGAATTGATGGACTCTGGATAAACAAACTGAAAAGGCTCCTGAATTGCTCCGGATAGGAGAAAAGAAATCTCACAGTCGAAAACAATTATGAGAGGATGGCAACAAGCTAGAATCACGAATCTTGAAGAGAATGGAGAAAGATTGAGAGAAAAATCTTCTTCGGTCTTCAAATGACGACGAGAAACACCACCAAGAATTATTGAGGCACACCGGAAGAATCAAAACGGAGAGGTTGAGCCAACGATGGAAAGAATTTGAAAGATCTTGGAGAAAAACATATGACAGATGATGAATCATTCTTACGTCAAACTTTAAAAGAATTTGAGGATAGCTCCGAGAAAATAAGAAGAGTCAGGTAAGATCCTGGGAAAACCTGTGGGTTAGGGCCCACTCAACAGAAACACCGTTGAATGATTGCTTGAAAAGAGAGATTCCACTGGTTGAAATAAATGGCTTGAATGAGGGAACAAACTCGAAAGATCTTGAATGAATGCAGAGTGAGAACACGAATCTTCGAGATATCTAGAGCACTCCGGAACAATTGAATAGCGAGAAGTGGATGATTATGAGGTGCACCGGTATGAGAAAACATTTGAAATACGGAAAAGGATATGATCAACACCAAAAGCTTGACTTGAAACCACCGGAGATGAAAAGAATGAAGAATGATGAATGGGTAGAGCATCTTCATGAGAAACACCGGGTAAAAACATTGATGGAGAAGAATGGAGAGACTTCACATCAATAAGATGGATACTCGATAAAGAAATCCGAGTCCTAGGAGAAACAAGGGTGGGAGGGTGGGAAAACAAAGACAACTTGGGATGGATGAACGAACACCGTTGAGAAAGCTGAGATTGGATCTTGCGGATGTTGAAATGTTCGGATCCACTTGAAGAGAAAACACGCCGGTGAAGAGGATTGATAAAACAATCTTGATGATCAAGAAGGATTGGTATCCACATAGGAATATGAGAACACCACTTGGAAAAGGTATGGAATCAACATTTGACTTCGAAGCAACTCAAATACCACAACTCAAAACAAAACAAAGGATTGGCTTGCGAAATAAGCCGAAACAAACATATGATAGAGATTTCGTCCAAAGTTTTCGTGGTGGGGCCTACACGGGCTCAATCGTACAGCACCATCATGTACAAGGCAGTGCACATGACATACGAAGTGTCCCCGAGTCGGCATAGCCAAGGACTCTTTAAGACACAACGAGACCACTATAAAATCGACCGTGAATAGGTGGACCACTAGACGTCGAACCCCAATTTCATATCATACATCTGTTGGAAAGATATCCTAAGAGCTACTTGAATTCCCACCTATGGAACTCCCGAACCTTTCCGGTTATGCAAGCAGGTGTTGGGGATACAGGGGAAGCATAATATCTCACCCAAACTAACAAATCCTACATCCAGCTGTATCCATCCTTCAAAACATAACCAAGAAACCTTCGGAAATCGTCTACCTCAACCTTCGAAAAGCATCCGTTATACAAGTTATGGCGATACTCCCGAACTCCCGCCCCAGTACTGGGTGGCGTCGAGGTTATCTCACCAACGAACTGCATAAAAGAGATTTTCGATGTCAGCGTACTAAACTCAGGTATTCCAGAACTGCAACGATAAAATTATGACGACAACACCTCAGAGCTCAACTCCCTGGGACACTTCCACAAAACCCCTGACAGGAGGCACCAAGACAATGTTCTCATCATAAAACCATCGAAACGATTCCAAGATACCCGCGTGATCCTAAAAAAAATTTAGTTAAATTTGAGAAGAGAATAGTCAAAACTCTACGTCAGGATGCCTCACCAGAGCGATGAAGGGACAGGGGAGTAAAAAGAATTCCTAAACTCTCCGATATATAATTCCTAGAAGACTCAAAACATTTTTCTAGACTCAACTCGTCCGCTAATTTGATCAAGCAGTGGGGGCTCCTAAGGTCGGGGAAGGCTCTGATACCAACTTGTAACGCCCTCGATGCGGCTATATCTCCCACGTGTCGAAGCACGACTTGGAGGCATAACCGCATTGAAAGCAATGTCGCAAGAGAGGTAATCTTCACACAACCAATGTAATACATAAGGGAAAGAGATACATAGTTGGCTTACAATCGCCACTTCACACAATTACATGAATAAAGCATTACATCATCCAGATACAATCAAGGTCCGACTATGGAACCAAAATAAAAGAAGAACCCCAAATGCGACAAAGGTCCCCGATCAACCCCAACTGGGCTCCACTACTGATCAACTAGAACGAAACAACACAAAGGACAAGATCTTCATCGAGCTCCTCCTGAGCTTGGTTGCGTCATCTACATGGACTCATCGGCACCTACAAGCTGGTTTTGGAAGTATCTGTGAGCCCCAGGGACTCAGCAATCTCGCACCCTCGCGATCAAGACTATTTAAGCTTATGGGTAAGGTAAAGGTATGAGGTGGAGCTGCAGCAAGCGACTAGCATATATGGTGGCTAACATACGCAAAAGAGAGCGAGCAGAGAAGGCAAAGCACGATCGAGAAAACTATGATCAAGAAGTGATCCTAGAACAACCTACGTCAAGCATAACTCCAACACCATGCTCACTTCCCGAACTCCGCCGGAAAGAGACCATCACGGTAACACACGCTGTTGATTCATTTTAATTAAGTTAAGGTTCAATTTATCTACAACCGGACATTAACAAATTCCCATCTGCCCATAACCACGGGCACGGCTTTCGAAAGTTCAAATCCCTACAGGGGAGTGCCCATCACAAGCTCTCATGGTCAACGAAGGAATAGACCTCCTCCCGAGACGTTCCAATCAGACTCGGTATCCCGGTACAACAAGACATTTCGACAGGGTAAAACTAAACCAGCAACACCGCCCGAATGTGCCGACAAATCCTGATAGGAGCTGCACATATCTCTTTCTCAGGGCACACCGGATTGTCTAAACTTCTGGTAGGCCAGCCCAAAGTTGCCCCTGGTGGCCACCGGCGGCTGACAAGTTGGACCAACACTCAGAGCAGCACT
>NC_041380.1:398107967-398134724 GCF_002162155.2 Triticum dicoccoides
TTGGACCAACACTCAGAGGAGCACTGGCCCGGGGGGTAAAATAATGATGACCCTCAGGAGCGCGACTCCCAAGGGAAAAGAAAAGGCTAGGTGGCAAATGGTAAAACCAATGTTGGGCATTGCTGGAAGAGCTTTACTTAAGGCGAACTGTCAAGGGGTTCCCATTATAGCCCAACCGCGTAAGGAACGCAAAATCCGGGAACATAACACCGATATGACGGAAACTAGGGCGGCAAGAGTGGAACAAAACACCAGGCATAAGGCCGAGTCTTCCACCTTTACCAAGTATATAGATGCATTAGTTAAAAAAGATATATTGTGATATCCCGACAAGTAAACATGTTCCAACAAGGAACAACATCTCCATGTTCCAACGAGGAACAAACTTCAATCTTCACCTGCAACTAACAACGCTATAAGAGGGGCTGAGCAAAGCGGTAACATAGCTAAACAACGGTTTGCTAGGACATGGTGGGTTAGAGGCTTGGTTCAACAATATGGGAGGCATGATAAGCAAGTGGTAGGTATCGCAGCATAGGCATAGAAAAAGAGCGAGCATCTAGCAAGCAAAGATAGAAGTGATTTCGAGGGTATGATCATCTTTCCTGAAATGCAAGGAAGATGAACGAGTCCATGAAGAAGACAAACGGTCATAGTCGAACAGTTCCTCACAAGCACGACGTTACCGGATCCAACCCGAAGAAGAAAACACCGAAAAGAAGCACACAATCATGGTAAACAACCAACACATAATCATGGCATGATGCACAATCAAGTATGGTGCATTTCCGGTTTAAATATGCATGGCATGGCAAAGTGCACAAACAATCCTACAAATTAAGTGGAGCTCAATATGCAACTCCGTTGCATATTGACGAATAACCACATTCAAGTTATTTAGTTCTCTCTCGTTTAGGTACTCAACAATATTAAATGTTGTTAGCATGGCAAGAGGGGAAGCATAAGAAAACTAAACATTTAGGCAAGTTTAAATGAGGCCGGAAACAACGAACAACAATTCCGGAAACTCCTCATGAGCATCTAATAGATTTGGTGCGGTTCTGCCCTTAACATAATTTTAGAGTTTGTTTAACGTGCAAATAAAGGTCACCATGTTAAACTAGGCATTTTTCTACCCCATTTACATATAAAGTTTGTTAGATTTGGAGCTACGGTTGAATAGTTATGAATTAAATCATTTTAACATGGCATAGGAGCAAATTTAACCAAACAACATTTTAAACATTTTAAACATGGACAAAAATGAAATATTATGAAACTAGATGCAATTCTAAGCTTTTTTCATATTAAGTTTATTTTAATCTGATGCACGGTTAATTAGTTAGGATATGCATGAAGTGCAAGGGTGTTTCTGCAAAACTAGCAGTCTCTGGAAAAATCGCTAAATTCGTCCCGATGGAAAAGAAATACTATATGGGCCGAAACTTGCTGGGCCAACAATGCAGTGGGCACTGGGGGTGTGCTGCTCACCCATGGGCCTCTTCGGCCGGCGGATCTGGGATGGGGCGCTGGAACTGGGCCGGGGACGCAGGCCAGCTGCAGCAAGCCCGACGGGGGATGGAGCTGGGCCTCTCCAGATCGAGGCGAGGCGCAGGCGGATCGAACAGCTAGACGCGGCCGATGCAGAGGATCAACGCGGGACATGCCTGGTTTGTCCTTGACTCGTTCCTGCAGCAGGGGCCGAGCAGGAGCTCGATGCGGACGACAGCGGCGAAGAGCTTGTCGGATCCACTTGATCCGGGCGAGGCAGAGGTAGAGGACACCGGAAACAGGCAGGACGACTGCGGCGGCACGCTGATCCGGCGGCCATGGGGGAACCTTGAACATGGCGGGAGAGAGAGGTTAGAGGGAGGAGGAGAAAGAGATGGTCAGGGAAAAGGAGCAGGAGCTGCGGGGTACTGGCCTGGTCGGCTTGTCCGACGACGGCGCTGGACAACGACGATGTGAGGAGGAGGAGGAGGTTCGGCCGGCGCGGGGATGCCCCAGATCGAGGGGAGAAGCTCGGGAGTGGCGTACGGGCAACGGTGGGGAGATCCATGCCCGGGCGGGCCCCGGATGGGCTTCACGGGCCACGACGGCTGATGGTGGAGGAGGCGCCAAGTGGCGGCGGGGGAGAGGGTGGCTGCAGAAATTGAGGAGTGGGAGTAGGTGGCCGGCGGCTGAGAGGTTAGGGGAGGGTCTAGGGGTAGGTTTAGACTTGGATTTGATCTGATTTAGAAGGCGGTGGACTATATATAGGTAAAACCGATTTAGGTTGGACCCTCCGATCGAAATCGGGCGGTCGAGAAAAATAGGCAAGGGAGTCCAAATAATAAAATGGATATGTTTTATAGATGTTTGGGGATTGTCGGGGGACTAATCCACGAGCACCTATGGGACCGGCGGACCGAGTCCCTTTCGGTTCGGCGGGGGCGAGGGTCGCACGAAGAGCGGATCGAGGCGAAGCACATGAGCAGTTTACCCAGGTTCGGGCTGCACGGATGCGTAAAACCCTACTCCTGCTTTGTGGTTTGTATTGAGTTCTTGCTCGGGAGCGCGGAGTGCTACAGTACACCCCAGCAGCCAACGAGACCGAGCGTGAGTGTTCTCTTCCTCCCCCCCCTCTACGTTGCGCATGGGCCTCCTTTTATATGCTCAAGGGGTCACCGACAGGTGGCAACGTAGACAAGGGTAAAAATGGAAAGGTGTTGCGGTTGGTACAGCTACCTGCTACAGTGTATCATACCTAACCCTGACGGTAGGGGACCAGGGCATTAAATGCCCGTCTGCATCGCCTAAATAGTGCAAAAGGGACCGTCAGGGACGCCACCGCTCGCCACGATGGCAATCTTGTCAGTGCCGCTTGCCACTGCGCACCGCTGGCTGCACAGCCTCCCGCCACGTACGCCTGGAAGGGTCCCAGAGCGACACGTTGGTGGATGTGCTGGAGCGCGGGCACAGAGTGGTGGCTTGCCGCGGCAAGCGCCTTGCCGCGGTCGTTGTCTTGTCGTGTCCGGGAGCTTGTCGCTCACCGGGCCTTGCCGGGATGCATGGCGCGTCGCGGCAAGTTCCTTGAGATGCCTTGGTTGGCCTTCCCGGCAAGCTCCTATTGCCGGGGTCTTGTCTCCTTGGCTTGGATACTTTGTCCTTGAATGGCTCCAAAGGAACCACGGAGGACCTTGGCGGTCACCCGGCAAGCCTTGCCGCGGGATGCTGCGACTGCCCGTGCACAAGTTCGGGATACTAGGGTACCCCTACTCTAGTACACCGACAGGAGCCCCCGGGCCTGGGCCATACACGGTGCCGAGCGCTGTTGGGCCAGGCCCAAAACAGGGCACGGGCACGCGCGGCCTGGGTTACGCCGTATCTCTCCCCGTATCCACCGCGCCCTCCCCGAACGGCACGCGTTGAATGCGGCGTCGTGGGAGAGATCGTGGGTGGTTTCTTTATTCGGAAAGGCGGAACGTCCGCCCCCTCCCTCTTTATAAGCATGGGAAACGGGGGTAGTTCGCCCATTCGCCGGTTGCTACTCCAATCTCGGAAACCTCCGCCGCTCCTTCGTCTTCCCAAAGCTGAAAGAGAGCAGCGCCCCGCCCCCCATCGCCACCAGCACCACCAACGCCGTCGACCTCCTCCACCACTTCCGCCATGGCTCCGAGAGCCGACAAAGGGAAGGTTGTGAAGTCGACCGAGGCGCAGCGGCTTGCGGCGCTGCGAATGGAGCGGGCAATCTTCCCCCCAAGCTCGCCGCGAGGGAGCTGAGGGAGAATTACTACCTCTTCTGGTCGATGGAGACGCGAGCGCATCCGCGCACGAAGGTACTTCCAGCCGCCGCTTGGAAAATGGCTCCAAATGGATATCCTTTCTTCACCTTGTTCTTCTACTGCGGGCCATGCCCGCCTTTCTCTGAGTTTTTCTGCGATATTATGAACACCTACGGGTTCCGCCTCCTTGACTTCACCCCCAATGCTGTTCTGACCATGGCAGTTTTCGCACATCTCTGCGAAAACTTTGTCGGAGTCTATCCCAATGTAGCCCTTTTTCGCCACTTCTTTATGCCCCGAGTAGAGAGAGGAGAGCCTTTATCCGGCGGAATCGCCTGGATCTCGAGGGCCAGCAAGAAGGACACTTATCTGGAGGGAGAGTTCCGCGGCAAGTGGGAGGAATGGAGAGCAGACTGGTGCTGGATTGTCGAGGAGAACCCGCAGCCATTTACCGCCCGGCGCCAAGCCCTAGTAGCACGCGGCAGCGATTGGAGTGACGTGGCCCCAGAAGACGATAGGCTGAAGATTGCCATCACCCGGATCCAACGCCTCAGGCTTGCCGGGCTCACTGTAGGCGCTGTTGGCGCAGATTTTCTTCGCCGCCGCATTGCCCCCCTGCAGGAACGGAGGAGACCCGCCTGGGAATTCAAGAATGCGGCGGATATCATGAGGCTGCATCCGGGCCTCAACTTCAACTTCACTGTTCTAGAGCTTAACGCGATGCTCCAGGAGCTGTTCAAGTACGACCCTCAACATCCCGAAGTGTTCAGGTTGCCGAAGGGTGTCGTTCCGCTGTGCAACAACTCCGCGCTCGACTGCATCCGTGCAATGATGCCACTGTGCGATTCGCATGGAATTGTCCCAACTTGGCAAGAGCCTGCAGACGATGTCGTGCAGGAGTTCTTTGATGGCTTGGTAGAAGTGCCGGTCCGCTCCGACGAAAAGAATAGCCTCACCCGCGACACCACCGATGCGGAGATGACACGCATCGCCACTAGGCTGGAAGAGGCGGCGGCAGCCGCAGCCGCGGGCGAATTTGGATTCACCGTGGAGGAGGCAGAGGAAGCAGAGGCGGCAAGCCGTGCCGAGCGAGAGGAGCTCGTCGGCGAGAAAGAGCTTGCCGGGCATGACGTCGAGTCGAGCGAGCCCGCCGAGGATACGAGCGGCTCGCTGGAGATCAACTCCTCTTCCTCCTCATCTTCAGGCAGCTCGCCGCAAGCAGAGCCTCCATCCCCACCAAGAAGGCGTCTCCACAAGGCCGGGGACGTAGCGGGGCGGCGGGCGAGTCAACAGTCGCTGCGCCGCGCGACACGCTCCACCGCGGCAAGCACTGTTGCTGCGGGAGCACCTCATGCTGCTGCGGCAACTGGAGCGGGGTCCGCCCGGACCACCACTTCTGCTCCTGTCGCTTCTCACGCCGCGGCGGCAGCCGGAGCGGGGTCGTCTCAGACCACCGCCACTGTTCCCGCCAAGCGGCCAAGGGAAACTACTCCTCCGCCTCCTCGCGCCGGACGTGAGCTGGACTTTGACTTCTCCGCGTTCAGCTCTGACGAGGAAGAAGAAGAGTAAGATTCTCTTGTTGTACTTGTAGTTCTTCAATTCTTGCTGTTTTGTCTTGTATCTCATTTGCTTTACTCTGAACTTATTCCTTTTTAGGACTCTGGCCCAGAGAGCAGCGAAGAGAGCCAAGGTCCCGGTGATTGTCATTGAGGACGAACCCACCACGACAGCAGGGGGTGCGTCCGAGACAACCTTGCCGGACCCGGCAACTGTTCTCCAGAGCAGCCCCCAGCGTAAGTATATGGTTCCCTTTCCGCTGTTAGGCGCGCATGGATACTCTTTCTTTGCTGACATCTGACTGTTGGTTTGTGTAGGAGCAGAGCAGCCCCACCAGGAGCGCCCGGAGGCCGCCCCCGAAATGCCAAGGGAGAGTCCTCCGGCAAGGGAGAGTTCTCCGGCAAGGGACAACATCAGCGTCCCCCCGGCGGCGGAGACTACGACTGCCGAACCCAGTACAGGTAATCTTCTCTTCAAAGCTTCCCTTGGGTTCTTCTTCTTTTTGGGTATTTGCTTGACTTTTCTCACTTTTCCGGCCATCAGACCCATCTGCTGCGAAGCCGATGGAGACCGAGGTTGCTGCCGACGACGCCGCCGCCACTGAAGAAGAAGCCGGCGCTGATGATCCCGCCGGTGATGAGGCCGCCAAAGCTGCCGCCGCAGCAGCTGGCGAGGGGTCTGGCGATCGCACTGACGGCCCTGAGGCCGCAGGAGCGCCAGGCGCTACATCGACCGCCGACCCGTCCACCGCTGCCGCAGCGCCAGGCTCTGAAGAGCCCCAGCCAGGCGTCTACTTGAAGGCCGGCGATGGCGTCTTCATCAACCTCCCCTGGGTGTCAAGATCCAGGGCGCCGGTCGAGGGAGAGAGCTTTGATGGAGAGGTGCTCGCCTCCGCTGGGTTGACGCTGGTTGATGCGCCGAGAAGCAGCAGTGGCGAGCCTGAGGAGGAGCGGCTGCTGCGGAAGCTGTTGTCGCTCTACCGCGCGCGGCAAGCCAAGCTGGAATCCCGCGAGGCGCTTGTCGCGAAGGCGGGAGCGGACATCGAGAAGCGTGCGGAGGAGCTCCGGGGTCTCAACCAGGAAGCTCTCCGGTCCCTGGCAGAGGAGCGGGAGCAACTCGCCGAAGAGCAGAAGGCCTTCTTCCTCGAGAAGGCCGAAGTTGAAGAGCAATAGCGGCTTACCGCTGAGAAGCTGTCTGTGCAGGAGGGCGAGCTGGTGTAGCGGAAAGTTAACCTCGACAGCCACGAGGAGGAGCTTGCCGCGCGTGAGCAAAAATTCAGCGGAGCCCTTAAGCAAGCAGAGGACGCTACCACAGTTGCCGAGGCCGCCAAGAAGGAGCTGGAGACGAAGGTGGCGCAGCTGGAGGCCGATCTCAAGGCGAGTGGTGAAGAGCTTGCCGCGCTCAAGCGTGAGCGGGAGAAGGACGCCCACAGCAACTCAGAGCTGCAGGTTCGTCTCGCCGAGAAGGGCAAAGAGCTTAGCGCCGCCAAGGACTCCCACGCAGATCTTGAGTTGAAGCTGACCACTTTGACCAAGACGCTGGACGGTGCCAGGGAGCAGGAGGTGGCCTTGAAGGAGGAGATCAAGGACGACAAGGCGCTGCTGGCGAGTGTTGCCGCCACCCAGAATGCTTTTAGGGAGAATGTGGAGCACTGGACGGAGGGTCTCGTGAAAGCTGCTGCAGATATCGACAGGGAGCTGGCGCAGCTGGGGGTGGAGGATCTCGGGTATCCCTCTGATGAGAACCTCCAACCCAGCGCCAAGCTCACCTTGTTCTTCAAAGGCGTGGCGACGACCCTCCAGCGGCTCCGGGAGAAGATCCCAAAGCAGCTGGCCGACGAGTCGCGCAAGATCTGCGCGGGAGCTCTTCAAAAGGTGTTGGTGAAGGTGGCCTTCCGCAACCCGGGCCTCAACCTCACCAACGTCCTCCAGACCCTGCTGCCAGATGCTGATCTGGAGGCGCTCAAGACCCTTGTCGCACCCGTTGTGGACAAGGTGAGCGGGATCAAGAGGATTGAGGGCGATCGCGTAGACTAGGCCGCCAGTTTTCTTCTTTTCTTGTCGCTGCTGGTCATGTTATGAGAACAATCTGTTAGAGCCGCGACAAGTTACCTTGTAATATAACCCTATTCCGGGTAATGATTGCAATGTTATTCCCTTTACTTGATTCCTCCCTTTGTATGTTTTTGCCCTACGCTTTTAGGGAACTTGCCGGTGTCGCAACTAGTCGCAGCTCACTTAAGTTGTTGAGCGGACTCGAAACAAAGTAAGGGCGCAACTAGCTACGAGTTGGTTCCTCCGCGCACAGTTTTTCCATACAAAGTGCGGTCGTTCAAGGGAGATAACTTAAAATTTTAAAAAATCTGATTGCTCAAACTTTGGCAACTTAGCTTTTCTGTTGCTTGCTTCCCGGTAAGGCGAAACTTTCTTGAACGACGCCTGGTCCATACTATTATCTTCTCCTTTCCCCCCCGGCAAACTTGTGGGCGAGGGAACCTTCCTTTCCTTGAGAAAAAAGAAAGAGGAGAAAATAAAGATAAGGAGCCTTACGGCTCGTTATTGCTTACCAGGGAGTAGGTGCTGCACAAAGTGTCAGCTCACATATGCAAAAAATAGAAAGCATGAAATTGACAAGATGTGTGGAGCATATGAGCTTTACTTATGCACGGGGTCTGCGCCCGGCTTTGTACAAAGGATTACATGCAACAGCGGCAAGACTTGTACAAAAGGTGGTTGCCGGAACAGGTTCCGGCAACCGCGCCTTATGGGTAAAACTTACAAAGATGCTCAATGTTCCAGGAATTGCTCACCGGAATGATATCTTCGGTCTCAAGGCGGACAGCGCCAGGCCTAGTGACTCATTTCACCCGGTAAGGGCCTTCCCACTTCAGCGTCAACTTGTTGGAATTCTTGGCGGACTGAACATGCCGAAGAACAAGGTCGCCTTCCTCGAGACTTCTGGCGTTAACTTTGTGGCTATGGTAGTGGCGCAAAGCTTGCTGGTAGTGAGCAGCTCGTATAGCAGCCTGAAGACGGTCTTCCTCAAGGAGTAGCGCGTCATCTTGTCGCAGCTGCTCTTGCTCAAGCTCATCATAAGCGAGCACTCGAGGTGACCCATATACGAATTCCGTGGGGAGAACTGCCTCTGCTCCATAGACTAGAGCGAAAGGTGTCTGGCCAGTGGCTCGATTTGGCGTCGTCCTGATTGACCAAAGAACCACCGGCAGCTCCTCGATCCAGTTTCTTCCACACTTGTGCAGCCTGTCGAAAGTCCTAGTCTTGAGCCCACGCAGCACTTCAGCATTTGCCCTCTCCGCTTGACCATTGCTTCTCGGGTGAGCAACAGAAGCGAAGCAGACCTTGGCGCCAAGATCTTGGACGTACTGCATGTAGGTGCGGCTCGTGAATTGCGTACCGTTGTTGGTGATTATCCTGTTAGGGATCCCGAAGCGGCAAACAGTCGACCTGAAGAACTTGACTGCTGACTGTGCTGTCACCTTCCTCACTGCTTCCACTTCCGGCCACTTTGTGAACTTGTTGATTGCAACGTACAAGTACTCAAAGCCCCCGACTGCTCGGGGATAGGGGCCGAGGATGTCGAGCCCCCAAACCGAAAATGGCCAGGATAAAGGGATCGTCTGGAGAGCTTGAGCTGGTTGGTGTATCTGCTTGGAATGGAACTGGCACGCTTCACACTTGGTTACTTGTGCAGTTGCATCCTGGAGGGCTGTCGGCCAAAAGAAACCTTGCTGGAATGCTTTGCCGGCAAGTGCTCTTGCGCCAATGTGGTGACCACATATGCCACCATGTATCTCTGCCAACAGCTTTTGTCCGTCTTCCCGGTGAATACACTTCCATTTCACACCGTTGAGTCTTCTTCTGTACAGTGTGTTGTCGACAAACTGGTACATACTTGACTTCCGGGCTACTCTTTCCGCTTCTTCTTGCTCTTCGGGAAGTTCTCCTGTCTGAAGGAAACGGACAATCTGCTGTGTCCATGCTGGAGCTTGTGGCTCGACAACAAGGACTAAAGGCAAATCTGCTGCTACGGGAACATCTGCTTCTACGGCGAGAGCCTGCGGCTCTGCCGGAGCTTGACGTTCCCCGGCAAGTTTGCCGGAGCAAAACTTGTCGGGAGCTTCTGCTTCAACGGAACAAACCCTAGGCCTTGCCGGAGCAGACTGCTCCTCAGCGTTCTTGGCGTTGATCTTGGGGACCTTCTTGGTGGCGGCTTCGAGAAGCTCTGCCGGAAAATAGTCACCAGAAATCAACTTTCTCTTCTTGCTCTGTCCAGTTGATGGCGTTACAGATGGTTGAGTCAGCTTGAGCACAAAGATCCCTGGTTCCACAGGTAACTTAAGTGCAGCGCACTTTGATAGGCCATCGGCAATGGCGTTCTGAGCTCTTGGAACATACTCCATCTGTAGGCCGTCAAAGTGTTCTTCTAGCTTTCTCACTTCGTCGATGTAGGATTCCATCAACGGACTCTGATAGCTCTTGTTCACTTGGCGGATGACAAGCTGCGAGTCACCCCTGACAATGAGCTTCTTGATCCCAAGGTCTGTCGCGATCCTGAGACCGGCAAGCAAGCCTTCATACTCTGCAGTATTGTTTGTTGCTTGCTCCTTGGGAAAGTGCATCTGGACTACGTACTTGAGGTGCTCTCCGGTGGGTGCGACAAGCAGCACGCCAGCGCTGGCGCCTTGCAGCGAAAAGGCACCATCAAAGTACATCAGCCACTCTTTGCTTGCTTCCTCGACGGGGATGCTCGTTTCTGGAATTTCTTCATCTGGTGTTGGCGTCCATTCTGCTATGAATTCTGCCAATGCTCTGCTTTGGATAGTTGAAGTACTCTCAAACTTGAGGCCAAAGCTTGACAGTTCCAGTACCCACTCAACAATCCTGCCTGTCGCTTCTGGATTCTGTAGTATCCTCTTCAGCGGAAAACGAGTGACAACTGTGATCTCATGTGCTTGGAAGTAATGTCGCAGCTTTCTCGAGGCCATGAGAAGGCCGAAAAGCAATTTCTGCACGCAAGAGTACCTTAACCTAGCCCCCTGCAGAAGGGAACTGACAAAGTAAACTGGGCGCTGTACCATTCTCTTCTGTATCTCCTCGCGCGTCTGCGCAGATCCATCCTTGTCGGTTCCAGAGCTTGTCGGGGAAGCCCCCTGCTTGTCACTGGATGCGCCTGCCGTGGTCGCTGGCTCGTCATCTGCCTCCCTCTCTGCTACTAACGCAGCACTAACCACTTGATTGGTTGCCGCTATATACAGCAGCAACTTCTCTTGTGGCTTAGGTGCGACAAGTGTTGGAGTGGAGGACAGGTATCTCTTCAAGTCTTGCAGCGCAGCCTCCGCTTCCGGAGTCCATTTCATTGGACCTGCCTTTTTAATATTTTGAAAAACGGCAGGGCGCGCTCAGCAGACCTAGAGATAAACCTGCTGAGAGCAGCCACGCAACCGGCAAGTCTTTGTACATCCTTGACGCGCTTTGGTGCTTCAATCTGCTCAATGGCCTTGATCTTGTCGGGATTGGCTTCGATTCCCCGCTGAGACACGAAGAACCCGAGAAGCTTGCCAGAGGGGACTCCAAACACACACTTCTAGGGGTTGAGCTTGAGGCTGATCTTGCGCGGATTTGCAAAGGTCTCGTCTAAATCTTGAATCAGAGTTGCCTTGTCCTTGCTCTTGACCACTATATCATCCATGTAGGCTTCCACATTTCTGTGTATTTGTGGCTCAAGAGTGACATGGACTACCCTTGCAAATGTTGAACCAGCATTTTTTAAACCGAAAGGCATCCGTATGAAACAGTACATGCCACATGGAGTGATGAATGCGGTCTTCTCCTCATCCTCTTCTGCCATCAAGATCTGATGGTATCCTGAGTATGCATCAAGAAATGAAAGCAAGTCACATCCGGCCGTGGAGTCAACAATCTGGTCAATGCGCGGCAAAGGAAATGGGTCTTTGGGACAAGCTTTGTTAACATCGGTAAAGTCGATACAAAGTCTCCATTTCCCGTTCGCCTTGCGCACGACTACAGGATTGGCCAACCACGTAGGATGGAGCACTCCTCTGACAAGGCCTGCTGCTTCCAACTTCTTGATCTCTTCTGCGATGAATTCTTGGCGCTCCACTGCTTGCTTCCCGACCTTCTGCTTGACGGGCCGTGCATGAGGACAAACGGCAAGATGGTGCTCAATTACTTTCCTGGGTACACCAGGGATGTCAGACGGTTGCCACGCAAACACGTCGACGTTCGCCCGCAGGAAAGCAATGAGCGCGCTTTCCTATTTAGAGTCGAGAGTGGCACTGATGGTGAAGGTACCACTAGTGCCGTCCTCCTTGGCGGACACCTTCTTGGTCTCTGGCGGAGCTGCCATTGTCTTATTACACTTGCCGGTGGAGCTCGATGGTGCATCCTCGACGGCAGCGCAGCACTCTGAAGAGGTGCGCTTGCCGGAGTGGGCATCAGAACTCTTGCCGGACTTGGTCTTCTTCTCCCCCACCGGGAGCTTCAACGGCAGGTGACTTGCGATCTGTTGCGGCTGCTGCTTCCCGGTAGATCTTGTCGGTGCAGATAAGAGCATCCTTCTTGTCGCCAGGGACAAAGATGACGCTTATCGGGCCTGGCATCTTCAGCATGTTGTATGTGTAGTGAGAGGCTGCCATGAACTTGACGAGTGCTGGACGGCCGAGTATCCCATTGTAAGGCAATGGAAAATCGACAACGTCAAAAGTGACCCTCTCAGTCCTGAAGTTCACCTCGCTGCCAAATGTTACTGGCAACGTGACCTTCCCCTTCGGCTTGCTCCTTCCCGGGTTGATTCCTTGGAATGTGCCGGTCTCTTCAAGCTCGCTGTCAGGGATCTGGAGTTTCTGGAGTACAGCGGAGGAGATCAGGTTCAAGCTGGCCACGCCGTCAACTAGCATCTTAGTGACCTTGAGGTTGCGGATAGTTGGTGAAACCAACATCGGCAAGCACCCGACCGCAGTTGTGCGATCAGGGTGGTCCTTAATATCAAAGATGATAGGCGTGCTGGACCATTTCAGAAGCTTGCGTGACTCGACAGGTGGTTCTGCCGCATTGACTTCCCGCACCCACTGCTTGAGTTGGCGGTGCAAAGTATGCAGAGAAGCACCGCCGTCAACGCACAAGACCTCTGTGGCTTTCTGGAACTCCTGCTCACTAGTCTCGACACCATCCATGTCTTCGTTGTCGTCGTCATCTTCATCCTTGTCGCGGCTGCGGGGAGGTCTGTCTCCTTGCCACTACTTGGCCTTGCCGCGGCGTCCTCCCCGGCCGGCGCGCTTCTTGCCGGATTCTCCAGCGCCTCCTTGGGCCCTCTCCTTGTCGCGTCGCTCGTATTCAGCCTTTTGCTGCTGGACAAGCTGCTCGACCTTCTTGCAGCTCTGGAGGTCATGGCCCTTGGTGCGGTGGATCTTGCAGTACTGCTTGTCGGTGCCGTCCTGCTTGTCGGCGACCGCCACAGTCTAGCAGTTGGTGCATGCGGCAATCTCCTTGCCGGAGCTACCAACTTTGGCTTTCTTGGCGCCACCTTCGTTGCCGGACTGCTCAATGACTAGCACATCTTTGCCTTTCTTCTTCCTGTTGTTCCCCCGCCGGTTTTTCTTTGCTGGGGCAGCATCCTCGCTGTCAGATCCTCCTGCTCCTGTATTCTCTCCGGGGAGTTTCCTCCCTTCCTCAACACGTGCACACTTGTCGGCCAGGGCATACAACTCACTGACGTCTGTGATCTTGCACATCGCCATCTCCTCCCGCATCCTGCGGTTACGCATGTTCTGATGGAACGCGCTGATGACCGCGGCAGGGTGGACATCTGGGATGTTGTGCTGTACACGGCTGAATCTCTGAATGTACTTGCGCAGGGGCTCTCCTTCCTTCTGGGCGAGCAGATGAAGGTCACTCTCTTGGCCATGAGGTTTGTGGCCGCCTGTAAAGGTGCGGACAAACTGATGGCATAGGTCTGCCCAGGAGGATACGGAGTTGTCCGGCAAGTGCATGAGCCAGGACCTGACGTTGGGCTTGAGCACCAGCGGGAAGTAGTTGGCAAGGATCTTGTCGTCCCGCCCCCCAGCAGCCTGCACCGCGATGGTGTAGATGCTGAGGAACTCCAATGGATGCGACTTGCCGTCATACTTCTTTGGTACATCTGGCTTGAAATTCTTCGTGCTGGGCCACTGGACTTGCCGCAGCTCATGAGTAAACGCAGGGCAACCTACCGCGTACGGCAAGTCGCCTGGTTCCCCTGGTGCATGCATGTCAACAGAGGGCCCAGCGTGCTGGTCCGATTGACGTCGTGCTTCTCTTCAGCGCTCGATGTGAGTACGAGCGTCTTCTTGCTGTCGTTCATGAAGAACTTGGTGCTGATCGCGACGAGCTCGTGGATCTGATGACGCAGTGGAGTCGCTGTCGAGGTGGATCCGGCGAGTCGGCGATCTTGGCCTTCGGGGCGGAGAGTGCATAGTGGTTGCACCCCCCCGGTCTTGTCGCCACCGGCTCGTGCCTGGCTGACTTGCCGCGGCTGCGACGTGCTCGGCTGCCGTTGACTATCGCCGTTGGCGAAGCCGATGAGACTCTGAATGGTGGCCCTCCAGTCGTCGATCTTGTCTGCCGTTGGAGGGTAGTCCAGGAGCAGTTGAGCTCGCGCCAAAGCTTCTGCTGTAGTGGCGGGTGGCGGTGGCGAACGGTGCGAAGAGCGGGATATGCTCGGACTTCTAACTATGTTAGAAGGAGCAGTATCCCGTCCAGGCGACCGTGCCTCGCTCGTGCCAGCATGTTGGCGTGCATGCTGGTCTTGAGCACTCCGAGATCCACCAGCTCGATCTTGGTCCAGCAAACGCATGGTACCGTGAGTACCATGATGCTGCCGGTCCCGCGCCTCTTGAGATGGGCGCGGTGCATGTACGGACGCCGAGGTCTTGGAGTGCGCCCGGTCGTTGTGGGAGCCGGCTACGCCGCCGATGTGCAGCGCAGCCTTGTCCTTGGACCTGGCAGCACCGTGAGCTCCCTCATCGACGCCCGTTCTTCCGCCGGCGTCTGCCCCATCAGCCGTTCGCTCCGGCGGTGGTGGGTTTGGCGCGGATGGAGCAGCCGCCTCCGAAGCCTTCTTCTTCGGCGGCATGTCGATGAAGATGATGAAGATCTAGCTCGTGTGAACACCAGATCTGGTTCACACAACCTCGACCCCCCTACCTGGCGCGCCAAAGTTGTCGGGGGACTAATCCACGAGCACCTATGGGACCGGCGGACTGAGTCCCTTTCAGTTCGGCGGGGGCGAGGGTCGCATGAAGAGCGGATCGAGGCGAAGCACACAAGCAGTTTACCCAGGTTCGGGCCGCACGGATGCGTAAAACCCTACTCCTGCTTTGTGGTTTGTATTGAGTTCTTGCTCGGGAGCGCGGAGTGCTACAGTACACCCCAGCAGCCAACGAGACCGAGCGTGAGTGTTCTCTTCCTCCCCCCCCCTCTACGTTGCGCATGGGCCTCCTTTTATATGCTCAAGGGGTCACCGACAGGTGGCAACATAGACAAGGGTAAAGATGGAAAGGTGTTGCGGTTGGTACAGCTACCTGCTACAGTGTATTAAATACCTAACCCTGACGGCAGGGGACCAAGGCATTAAATGCCCGTCTGCGTCGCCTAAATAGTGCAAAAGGGACCGTCAGGGGCGCCACCGCTCGCCACGATGGCAATCTTGTCAGTGCCGCTTGCCACCGCGCACCGCTGGCTGCACAGCCTCCCGCCACGTACGCCTGGAAGGGTCCCAGAGCGACACGTTGGTGGATGTGCTGGAGCGCGGGCACATAGTGGTGGCTTGCCGCGGCAAGCGCCTTGCCGCGGTCGTTGTCTTGTCGCGTCCGGGAGCTTGTCGCTCACCGGGCCTTGCTGGGACGCGTGGCACGTTGCGGCAAGTTCCTTGAGATGCCTTGGTTGGCCTTCCCGGCAAGCTCCTCTTGCCGGGGTCTTGTCTCCTTGGCTTGGATACTTTGTCCTTGAATGGCTCCAAAGGAACCACGGAGGACCTTGGCGGTCACCCAGCAAGCCTTGCCGCGGGATGCTGCGACAACCCGTGCACAAGTTCGGGATACTAGGGTACCCCTACTCTAGTACACTGACAGGGATGATCCGGACACAACGGTAGTGACAGCCCGGGTCGGGTCCGGGACAATTTCGGACGCGCACGTGAGGGGTTCGATGCACTGTGCAGAGAGGGTTTCGGACCGTGCGGTCGCATCGGACAACTCCGGAAGCGAAGAGGGGAAGGAGGATGGAGTAGGTGGTCTGTGGCGAGACTGCGAGGGGGAGAAGAGAGAGAGAGAGGGCCCGACATCTGTTTCCGGAGACCGAAAACGTCCGACGTTAGACCGGCTATATTGCCGCTATAGTTTAACGGTTGGGCTATCAAACGAACTCCGAATGCGATGAAACTTAATAGGCGGTCTATCTACACTATAATAAGACCACACGTCAAATCTCATCCCATCCGAGAACATTTTTCGGCCACTTATAAAATAATATTTCGGACGTGCCGCAGGCGTGTGCAAGTGTGTTTGGGCTCAGAACGGACAACGGAAGGAACTGGGAAACCCGGATGGATGCAAGTTTTGAAAATGTGATGATGCAATGCACATGATGACATGACAAGATGCAACACGCAAGCAAATGACATGGCAACGACGGCGAATAACTGGAGGACACCTGGCACATCAGTCTCGGGGCGTTACAGGTAGGTTGCATTAGTCAAAAGCTTCTCCTTGTCCTGCGAGCTTCACCTTGTCCTGCAAGATTCTCCTCGTTCTGCGAGTTGAAGGGCACTCCAAAAATTAGTGCTAGTCCATACTCCCTCCTTTCCGGTTAATATGGATTAATATTTTTTGCGGGTAAATGAGAGAGCTTTATTCATATATAAGCATTCTTAGGACAATCAGCCAAGAGACTGGTCACTAGGAAGCGAGGTACCCCGCAAAAAAGGAGGCGAGGTATTTCATCAAGACAGCTCTTGGTCACATTCAAAGTGCAGCAAGCACGGTTTGCACAAAGATGCGCCAGAAGGTTTGCTAACCTGTTTACATGCTGAATAACAAAAAAAGAGAAAATATTACTGAGTGCTCCTATTTCTAATAGGATAGGAGCCAGAATTAAGTGAGAATTGTGGCGAGTGTTCCGTGCAATCAACTTCCATTATCACATGCGAGAACCCTCGAAGAGAAGAAAATGTGTTGAAGATTGCTTTATCATAGATTAAAATAAAATAAGAGTGCAGACGCTCCACCATGCGGTTCCTAGTAGTACTATGTCATACTAGTACTCGAAGTACTACTGTACTACTCCCTCCGTTCCTAAATATTTGTATTTTTACAGATTTCAAATGGACTACCACATACGGATGTATATAGACATATTTTGGAGTGTAGATTCACTCATTTTGCTTCGTATGTAATCACTTGTTGAAATCTCTAGAAAGAGAAATATTTAGGAACGGTGGGAGTAGTAAACTTTGCCTTAGTTGTTCGCCTATTCAGGAAGTCGAACAATAATGGTACTAGTATAGTGTATGCTTCTGGCAATCTGACACTGAATTAACTATTGCACATCCTCCATTCGAGCGAGGGAGAGCTTGCATTAGTCAAAAGTTTCTCATTGTCCTGCGAGCCACCGCACGCAAGCTTCTCCTATCCTGCAAGCTTCTCCTCATTCTGCAAGTTGACGGGACACAACAAAGTAATGCTAATCCATATTGCCTCCTTTCCGATTAATATGGCTTTATTTGAAACGAGATAAGTACACTTGATGTCACAGTATATTTGTAAAAATATGGTCAGTGGACTCCATAATACGCTCGTTGCGGTCAATATATACATTTTCCGGTTTTTATACGGTCACTAGCTCAACCTGTCTGAGTATGTGTGTGCATGCATGTATACGTTGAGCACTTGAGTGTGACTGTGTGTGTTTCATCGTGTGCTCGAACATGCACGCATTAGGGTGCCGCACGCGTTTTTGCATCCATGTGTATGTGTGACTGTTGCATGCATGCACGAGGTTGTAGTCCCTCACATTCACATGTTCATAAGTCAATGCTTTGTCAAAATGTTACATGCAAGGTTTAATCATTTGTTGTTCACGCATGCATTCCCAATATTAATACGTTGGTAAAGACAATTTCTTGAGGAAAACGAGCCCATGAATTGAGTACAAAGGGGACCAATAAGCCAGGATGGAGGGAGTACTACATGAACCGGAAGGAGGGAGTAGGTACTAGTAGTACATAATAATGTGAAGTAACAAAATTCCTCTATGTGCATGTGACGCCCCAAGACTGGAGTTTCAGATGCCTTCTATGTTTTCCGGGTTTCGTTGTGTGATTTGTTTGGTTCATTTCATTCATCATTGCATCACGTGCATTGCATCATATCATCATGCCATATCTCTTAAATCTTTTGCAACTCAACTAAATAATGGCATGGACCTTTGATCCATTTAAACCGAGGGAATTCACATGGTGATTCTCTTTACAACATATCCTCCTGATATTAGGGCGCTATATTAAATATTCCATTTTCGGAATCACCTATAACACACTTGCAATTTATCACATGCCCTTTTCTGCTTCAAGTTTGGTCCCCAAACTTGTCTTGTTATTTCTTTCGTCACTTTCCGGAGCTCCACCTAAATTCCCAACATTTTTTGACCTATCTAATACCGACTTCCTTCTCACACTCATTTGAATTAAATTCAAATGAGTTTGAATTCAAACTTCACACATGTGCTCTTTCCTATTTTCTCGGAACAAGCTCATTTTTATGAGTCCGGGGAAATTAACCTCCCATGCAAATTCTATCCCTAACACTTCCTTTATTCTCCTTTTCTTTGATTTTTTTCCTGATTTGGGGAGATAAGAGAAGATATATGAGGGAGAGAGAAAGAGCCCGGCTGGCTGGTCCATCTGCAGCCCACTGGACTGGCCCACCTCCTCTTTAACCTAGCACCAGGGAGCCCGACTCCTCTCTCCTCTCGTCTCCCTGCTCACGCTGCCAGAGAGCATCTCCCGATCCCATATCCCTCTCCCTCATTCTCCCTGTGCCGCCACAAACACGCATCGCACCAGGGATCCCGATCCCATATCCTCCTTCCGCGCACTGCTCTCCTCTCCCCTGCAGCCTCTCTCTCGGGCCATGGAGCCCGCTCCTCATCTCTCCTTCCTCGCGCTGCACCGCTCGCCCGTTCCATCGCCTCGCCTTCCTCCCCAACAGCGCCATCCTTCCAGCGCCCCCTCTCTCCCCGACCAGCGCTCGTCCACGCCGGAGTGCCTGCCTCCCGCGCCGCCTCTCCTCTTGCTTCTCCTCGCAGAGCACCAACCCGCCTCGACCTTGCTGCCAGCAGGAGTTCCGGCCCCGACCTCCACCAGCGGCCTCTCCTTCGCCCCGCTGCTCCTCTGCCTCAACTCCGGCCGGTTCGTCAAATAACAAGACCTTGGAGCCGCCTCCCCTTGCTCCTTCACCTCGCCTCGTCGTTTGAGTACCGGCGCCGCCGCCGGCGACCACGAGGCAGGAGACCGCCATGGATGCCCGCGGCCCCACCTTCCTGTGTCTTCACCTCGCCATCTCCGCCCGAGCCGCTCTCTCCGGCCAACTCTGCTGCTGATGCCATCCGGACCTGCCTGCATCCGCCTAGTTCCCAGCCAGCGCCATCGTGCCTGTTGCCCAGATCCGCCTCGTCCCTGTCACACCTGTGGCTTGCTCTCCTCCTGAGCATCCGCTTATGTGTCGTACGATCCAAGCTCGGACATTCCATCGAGCTCCTACACAAGATGCCGAGACCTTGGCCAGAATCGCGCCAAGTCAATGCCTGTTTTCACCCGCGATATGTTGCCGTGGACGCATGGAACCCTGTAAGCAATCCCAAGCCCCAAATACCACGACACTACGAAGGCCCGGACCGACAAGTACCACGACGTTCGTCAAGTACCCTCGGATACGTCAAGTTATGCTACCATCGCAAGAATCAAGACCGATAAGTCCGAAGACGTCAAGTACCTCTATGAACCGTGTACGACTACCGTCGCCGAAGGCCGTCGAGTGAACAACAACCGTCGCTGTGGATCCGACAAGACCTCTGAGATCGACTTCATGGACCGACAAGTACCCCAACGTCAGGTGTACAACGACTGTCGCTGAAGACCCATGTAACACAAACGTCAAGTTCAACTACCGTCGCGTGAACCGCTACTTCCCACGATGACCCCGTGAACAACTACTTCCCCTTCGACACATGTACCCCTACCGCCGAATTCAATCCGTTCCGATAATGCACACTTTGAAGGTAAAACCCCGAGACGACCGTCCGAGAACGAATGCTTGCGATGTTTGAGATGCTCATGTTTGCACTGTGCCCAAATTGCCGCTCATTTCCTTGTCGCCAAATCGTGGGACACCCGGAATCCGGGAGCGCCCCACCATCTTTTGCACGCATCCGCACACTTCTCCTTTGCATCGGTAATTCAATCGAGTTACCGGGACTAGAACATTGCCGTGACTCTGTTTTCGTTATCGTTGTCGTGGCACCCTTTTTCCTTTCCACCACAGTGACAAATGTTTTATAATGCTCTTGTCAATTTTTAATAAAAAATTGCATAAACTTGCACATGTCATCCGCATCATGATAACAACAATTAAAATGTTTAAATTGTTGTTGCAATAAATTACTAATGCATATGGGGATTTACCGTATTTGTTATTTGTTATATCCGACCCCATTTAAATTGTTTAAATGATATAGTTTTGTTATGCTTCACCTCTTGCCATGTTAACCAACATTTAATATTGTTGAGTACCTAACCGAGAGAGAACTAAATAATTGATGTGGTGTTCCGTCAATATGCAACCCGTTGCATATTGAGCTCCACTTAACTTGTAATTTTGTTTGTGCCCTTTGCCATGCCATGCATATTTAAACCAGACATGCATCATACTTGTTTGCGCATCATGCCATGTTATGTGATGGTTGTTTACTATGTTGTTTGCTTCTTTCCGGGTTGCTTCTCGCGTTAGCTTCGGTTTCGTTCCGGAGTTGTGAGGATCCATTCGACTTCGTCCGTGTGTCTTCTTCATGACTCGTTCTTCTTCCTTGCGGGATCTCAGGCAAGATGACCATACCCTCGAAATCACTTCTATCTTTGCTTGCTAGATGCTCGCTCTTTTGCTATGCCTATGCCGCGATACCTACCACTTGCTTATCATGCCTCCTATATTGTTAAACCAAGCCTCTAACCCACCTTGTCCTAGCACACCGTTGTTTGGCTATGTTACCGCTTTGCTCAGCCCCTCTTATAGCGTTGTTAGTTGCAGGTGAAGATTGAAGTTTGTTCCTTGTTGGAACATGGAGATGTTGTTCCTTGTTGGAACATGTTTACTTGTTGGGATATCACAATACCTCTTATTTAATTAATGCATCTATATACTTGGTAAAGGGTGGAAGGCTCGGCCTTATGCCTGGTGTTTTGTTCCACTCTTGCCGCCCTAGTTTCCATCATATCGGTGTTATGTTCCCAGATTTTGCGTTCCTTACGCGGCTGGGTTATAATGGGAACCCCTTGACAGTTCGCCTTGAATAAAACTCCTCCAGCAAGGCCCAACCTTGGTTTTACCATTTGCACTAACAACCTATAACCTTCCCTTGGGTTTTCACGAGCCCGAGGATCATCTTTATTTTAAACCCCCCCGGGCCAGTGCTCCTCTGAGTGTTGGTCCGAAATGGGCAGCCTGTGGGGCCACCTCGGGGCAACTCGAGGGTTGGTTTTACTCGTAGCTTGACCTATCCGGTGTGCCCTGAGAACGAGATATGTGCAGCTCCTATCGGGATTTGTCGGTGCATCGGGCGGCTTTGCTGGTCTTGTTTTACCATTGTCGAAATGTCTTGTAACCGGGATTCCGAGTCTGATCGGGTCTTCCCGCTAGAAGGAATATCCTTCGTTGACCGTGAGAGCTTGTGATGGGCTAAGTTGGGACACCCCTGCAGGGATTGAACTTTCGAAAGCCGTTCCCGCGGTTATGGCAGATGGGAATTTGTTAACGTTCGGTTGTAGAAAACCTGAAGTTGACCTTAATTAAAATACATCAACCGCGTGTATTACCGTGATGGTCTCTTCTCGGCGGAGTCCGGGAAGTGAACACGGTGGTGGAGTTATGCTCGACGTAGGTTGTTCTAGGATCACTTCTTGCTCATAGTTGTTCGATCGTGCTTTGCCTTCTCTTCTTGCTCTCATTTGTGTATGTTAGTCACCATTTATGCTAGTCACTTGCTGCAGCTCCACCTCATACCTTTACCGTACCCATAAGCTTAAATAGTCCTGATCGAGAGGGTGTGAGATTGCTGAGTCCCCGTGACTCACAGATACTTCCAAAACTAGCTTGCAGTTGCCGATGAGTCCGCGCAGATGACACAACCAAGCTCAAGGAGGAGCTCAATGAAGATCTTATCCTTTGTGTTGTTTCATTCTAGTTGATCAGTAGTGGAGCCCTGTTGGGGTCGATCGGGGATCTTGTCGCATTTGGGGTTCTTCTTTTATTTTGGTTCCGTAGTCGGACCTTGATTTTATTTGGATGATGTAATGCTTTATTCATGTAATTGTGTGAAGTGGTGATTGTAAGCCAACTATGTATCTTTTCCCCTATTGTATTACATGGGTTGTTTGGGAAGATTACCTCACTTGCGACATTGCTTTCAATGCGGTTATGCCTCTAAGTCGTGCTTCGACACGTGGGAGATATAGCCGCATCGAGGGTGTTATAGTGCATCCTATCTATGTGTCATGCAATAAAATAGAGATAAGTACAAGTGAGACTCAGGAATGGTCATACACATAGGGGGAGTACGTACAGGGGCCACTCATGAGCAGTCAAATCACATAGTAAGTTAGTCGGACGAAGCAACCATCATTTCACACTTCAATGACACATACGCAATATAAAATGGTTGATATGGAAAGAAAAAGATAGCTGCTCCACTATATATACACTAGCAGGAGCCTAAGCTACAAGCCTGCTTGCTTGGGTTGCTCTCTTCACAATCATAGACGATGATGGCCACACCGCTGGTCACAGATCTGGCTTGATCCCGCCGCTGGAGGAAGGGGACGATGTTATGTGTAGACACGGTTGACAGCGGCAAGGGAGAAAACCCACTATCATTGTGTCCCGATCGGGTGTCCCCGTGGTATGGGCTGATTCCGCCTCCCACCGCCCTTCTACCTACACCCCGACGTCCCAGGTACAACTTCCTTTTAGAGCTGGCTTGCTCCACTGTCGTAGCTCCCCATGTAGCTCCATCTTCATGTGGATCTTTCTTTACTTCTATTGGTTTCTATTTGTGATGAGTTTATGTCTCATGAACTAGTGTCACTACTATATTATTCTAATCACACTTCTTCAATATCTTTGCCAACAGGGATGCTCAACTCGATTTTAGTGGAACTGCACAAAAGCATCGTATGATCCGAGGGTGCCAGGCTTCTTTCCTTCGACGGGTTCTACCTAGCCAGGAAATTAAATCCTGTTTAGGGTTTACGGCTCACGGTGTAGAGACCCCATCAGTAGTTTTTGTACACGCTCTCACAACTTTTGTCTTTAGTTGTGAAGAAAATATTGGTTATGATCTGTGAATCATTGAGATGCATTAGCATGCGTGTTAGTTTTCCTTTGTATTTGATGTAATGTTGTAATGGGGCAACCTTGGAGTCAGGATACATACATGAAAAAAAATCATAAAGCTTCGTACTCCCTCAGGTCCTTTTTTGTATGCGTATAAGGCTACACATAGTGGGGAGTATCATATACTAGTATCATGCATAAATTACATAGGGGACTAATAGACCAGGATGGAGGTAGTATGTGAGAGTGTATGGTGGGTCATGTGGTAAAATGTACTACTACGCAAAGAAAAAGGACCGGAGGTATCGCACGATGTCCAAGGAATATGGTGATAGTGGGAGGTGGGCCATGTAGTCACTGGGCTGCCATGTTTCGTACTCCTTCGGTGTAAGAGTGGAGAAAGTTAGTTTTATCATAGAATAAATAAATAAGAGTGCAGGTGCTCTACGACGCTCTACCGCTGCAGTAATAGTGACCAGTGAGCTGCCAAATCACATAGACCCGGTATAATTATTGGACGGAAGAAGCAAACCATCACTCTATCTCTCTCATGCAGTACAATATTCTTTTGGAATATAATGTTTTGTTTCGTTGGATCGCGCCATCGAGCAAAACCAACATTTAAATCACGTCGGTTGCGTTCGTGTCTCACCCTCCTCCACCCCACATGGTTGCTCGACATGCCACTCACTGCAAAACGAGTATACGATAACTTTCCCGCCTACTTGTTGATGGATCGCGCCATGGAGTACTAGCAGTACTGGAAGAGATTGACAAGGAGGGGGAGGACAGCTAGCTGTAGCACAGACTCCCAAGAACTTTTTTACATGCATGTTGTGGCCGGCCATGGCGATGTTTGAACGCGGAGCAGTCGCGTGCACCGGGAAGCAGTGCGGGCAACGCTCTCTCGACCGACGTGCCACTTCATTGTCGACGCCAGTGAGAGGTCGTGTCCGCTCTGGCAAGGCATGAATGTAGCACTGACCATTTCAGGCGAGAAGCGCGCGTGGGTGATGAAGAGGGTTCGGGTTGGCCAGGGCGGTCAGGAGCGGGCGTGGCAGCGGTCCGGATGCCCGCAGACAAGAGATGTTGTACGTAAATATTGTTGCGTAATTAATAATGTAAATAATGTGCCAGTTGGACAAATATGATATGATTGAAGATGGAGATGGAGATGGAATTTTATGTAAACACGGATATGCATGTCTATGTCTATGTGTGTGTGCGCGACGACTCTCGCGACTACTCGTACAGATCATCGATGTCTCGTTCTCCCCACACACACAAACTTAGTACCACCTCATTTTGTTCCTAGGATAGGAATATCATAAGAGTGGGAAACAATATGAAGTGAGATAAATGGAGTACGACGTACAAGAAGAAATGTACATGCACTCACTCTGCCTCTGAGATACCCGCGAGTACACGATGGAGCGCGTTTGTACACGAAGAGGCAGCTTACGTACATAATAATTTGACCCTTTAATTTGTTCACTTAACAATGGAGGGCCGGGGACCACACGTGAGTGATACAAACCACAACCTAGAAGTGGGGGCGTGTTATTGATCGAGTTTCCTTCTTGGTACGTTAAAAAAAGATTTGTCCGCTAGTTTTCGTTTCTTTTTTCCGAGAACGCGCATATTCTATTTAAAACCACTGCTATGGAGAGATTTTCTTTACTCCATTGTATATATAGCCTCTTGTTTTCTAGGGTTTCTCGCGTCTCGCTCTCTCACCCTCTCCATATCTAAACAAGATGACAATGTCCACTCTATCTCTCTCCTCACCGGTGGTCACAGATCTGGCCGGATCCCGTTCCCTGCAGGAGGTGAGGAGGTCCAGCGTTGACGTTGTCACCGTCGGCGATGGAGGAAGCCGATGCACACAGTCCTCTCTAAGTCGGCGCCAGCGCGGACGAAGGTCCTCCACGCCCTTGTTCGCTGCCGTCGCGTGGGCAGATCCCACTCGCCCGCCTAATCCACCTTTCGCCCACCTGAGGTATAACTTCTTTTGGATTTCATGCTTCATTGTACTCTGCATGTGGGTTTTCTTCTTTACCACTACTCCCCAGCTCCCCATGTACAGTAGCTAGGGTTCGTCGGTTGGTCCAACATCACCTATTTTTTACTATTATAGAGGAAAGGACACTCCAAAAGTTGTCCCAGTTTATCATTTATGCATCGATGGAGGTATACATGTTTTTTTTGACAAAAAGTACATGGTGTTTGTGCGGTCATTGTCCATATCCTCGTATTGCTGCTACTAATCTAAAACTATCACTGGTAAAATGAAGCAATGCCCATGTAGAGGCATCGATAAATGCTTCTGTCCTGCTTTAGTTTTTTCGGGTATCCTGCTTTAGTTCCCAACAACATAATCATGATGCTTCTATTTTTTGATGTACGTTTCATTCATTCTTATTGACAATTAAGATGCGCTATTAATCTTGTTCCACTGCTAAAACAAAGTAACAACACTACTTAAATATCATTTTTTATATTTTTGCAAACAGGGATGCGTATCTCCATACTCGGGCATGTCTTCCTCAATTTTTAGTGGAACTATACAAAATTGGATGGCCACTGTTGGTCAGCCTCACTGTCCTCTGCCAAGTGGTTCTTCCTTTCTCGAGCTTAATTAACAAGAAGAAACAAACCACAGTTAGGATTATCAAACTTCATTGGTGCCTGACCCAAACTTGATGCCAAAATCGATGATGCATCACCACGATTACCTATCGATGCTAATGGTTGCGTCTCATGGTTGCATTGGCTGGTGAAGCTGATCGATGTTCAATGAAGAATGGGCTGTCTTCCACCAGTGCTCTTTGCTTGTTACCACAAAGACGATATCCTTCGTCAGTTCATCTCGGAGCAGTCATTTACATTGGTGCAATTTTATCACAGGATATGAACCAAATGTTTCCTCGAGGAAGCATCAATGTTGGTACTAAGAGCAAAAGTTATGTATTGATTTCTAAGCCTTCTCATAACTTTTTCTTCAGGTACTCTGTAATTTTATTTGACTGGCTTTTAACTAAATATGTGGTCAGACTTTGATTAAAATATGGTGTGGACTAAAAACCTGGATGGAGGTAGTACACCTCCATTTTTATTTACTCTGCATACAGATTTGATTGAAGTCAAACTTTAACACAACAAACCATAATTATTGAGAGAGGGCAAACTGTACATACAAAAAATTGAAATTAAATTTCTTTACTTGTACACACTCTCACTCCTTTCCGATAATTTGGTGCGTGTGTGGTTGTTCACTTAACGGAGGGTAGTGTACTGCATGTGAACGACAGGAAGTGCGACCAGGACGTGTGGATCATTACTTGATCATAGTTTTCTTCACTGGTACGTTAAATAAAGAGTTTCGTTTCGTACACAATTTAAAACAATTGCTATGGTGAGAAAAAGAAAACCACTACACTATATTAGTACTACTACCTCCGTCCTGGTTTATTGGTCACCATTGTATTTGTGTCAAATTTTGACTATAGATTGAACTAACAAAATGTTCATGCATGTTACCAAAAATTATATCATTGAAAACTATGTTCAAATACGAATCCAATGATATAATTTTTGTTGACATGCATTAACATTTTGTTAGCTAAATATTTGGTCAAAATTTGGCACAAACTACAAAGGTGACCTACAAACCAGGACAGAGGTAGTACTATATAAGCTGGAGCCTCAGCGCTTGTTCGCTAGGGTTTGCACTCTACACACTCCCGTTGCACTATATAT
>NC_041380.1:398135176-398202462 GCF_002162155.2 Triticum dicoccoides
CTAGGAATGGGGGTCCCCAGACTTGTCTGCCTGCGGCCCATCTTCGCCAGCAAGGACTCAAGACCCTCATGAGGGCCTAAGCCTCGCGAGGCGAACGACAGAAGACCTCCTCAGGAGCGGCCTCACCAGGCTGGCTCGTGAGGGGAGGTGAGATCAAGGCCAGGCAAACCTTGCGAGGTTTCAATGACGCGAGCCATGACGATCGAGACCAGGCGGGCGTCAGGCGGGCGCCAGGCAGGCGCCAGCGCGCACAGAGTCCTTGTTTCCTCTTTGGCGCTAAGGAAGCAAGCGCAGGTGCGGAGTACCGAGGCGTCAAGCAAAGGTTTCCATATCGGTGCAACGAGACCAAGACCATAAGGACGGCAAGACGGAGGTCACCGTGGAGCCCAAGATAGTGTCACCACCAGAGCCTTTTGCAGGCAAAGACTGCTTTTGTCAGGATAAGTTGTACTCGCTGTCCCCTTTTGAATTGGACGTTGTTGGCTCCCTTCCCGCTCAATATTTGGGGAGAGGACCAGGGCCTCTATAAATAGGACTAGCCACCACCATAGCCAGGGGTCAGATCGAGAGGGCCAGAACAACCACAAGTTCACCAAGCATAAGAACACCTCTCCTCAGGAGGCTGTTCTTCCCCTTGTACTATTCATCCTCAGCCTAAGAGGCAATCCACCACACCACACTGGAGTAGGGTATTACACCACAACGGTGGCCTGAACCAGTATAAATCTTGTGTCCTTTGTGTTGTGAGTTCGTCGAGTTAGTTTGTAAGATCTTAGCTGATCTAGGACGTGGATCGGTAGGGGGAGATCTTCGCGTGCACCCCAGTGCTCGAACCTTGAGGGTTTTGCCGGAATCCGTGATCCAACATTTGGTGCGCCGGGTAGGGGGTGCGCCGGAGTTTTTCTTCCATCGATTCGCGCTCCACCATCTTCGCGCCCACTCTCCATGGCTGGCGCCGCTCCACTGGCTGGATCTACGGGCGCCCACAGTGGCGCTCGGGGGCAGCGAGCCCTTGCTCCCGCCCTGCGGTAGGTGAAGTGGCCACCCAAGTTCAAGCCGGAGATGCCGCCGCGCTATGACGGCGTGGCGGACCCATCGGCTTTCCTGCTGGCGTATGAGGAAGCCATCCTTAAGGCCGGGGGCGACGACAAGGTCATGGCCAACTGGCTTCCCATGGCCCTCACCGGCGCACCGCGCGCCTGGCTGCTCAACCTCCCCGGATCCACGGCGGCGTCCTGGGAAGAGTTGCGCGACCTCTTCGTTGTGCGCTACGGGGCACTGGCGCACCACGCGGTTGTGGGCCTCCTCGGCGGCTCGCAAGCACCACCCTCAGATCGTCATGTCAAGCCATTCTTTCGCCAGATCGGCGTCGTTTCCAAGCGCCCGGGGGCTCCGCCAGGCTGGTCCGTGCCCAAGGCCGACCTCACCTTCGACTCAGGGGATCATCCCGCCTCCACCATCGGCTCGGGTGCGCTCCTAATGCTTTGCACACCCACCATCTGCCATGTATCCATCACCAAGACGCTCATCCACGGCGGCGCCGGCCTCAACGTGCTCTTCGTCGAGGCCTTCAGCCTTCTCCATGTACCGCTTGAGTGGCTCCGCCCTAGCAAGCCTTTCTCGGGGGTCGGTGGAGGCTTCGCCCGCCCCTGGGGAAGATCCGCCTCCCCGTGACCTTCGGCACACGCGACAACTACTGTACCGAGCTCATCGACTTCGACATTGCCCACATCGGCCTCCCATACAACGCCATCCTCGGGTACCCAGCTCTAGCCCAGTTCATGGCAGCAACCCATCCGGCTTACAACCTCATGAAGATGCCGGGGAGTGAGGGTGTCCTCACCATCAAGGGGGACGCCAAGGAAGCCTTGATGACACTCAAGCTCGCCCTCAAGCGCAGCTGTCGGTGTCAAAACCGGCAGATCTCAGGTAGGGGGTCCAGAACTGTGCGTCTAGGCGGATGGTAACAGGAGGCAGGGGACACGATGTTTTACCCAGGTTCGGGCCCTCTTGATGGAGGTAAAACCCTACGTCCTGCTTGATTATTCTTGATAATATGAGTAGTACAAGAGTTGATCTACCACGAGATCAGAGAGGCTAAATCCTAGAAGCTAGCCTATGGTATGATTGTCTGTTGTCCTACGGACTAAAACCCTCCGGTTTATATAGACACCGGAGGGGGCTAGGGTTACACAAGGTTGGTTACAAAGGAGGAGATATACATATCCGTATTGCCTAGCTTGCCTTCCACGCCAAGGAGAGTCCCATCTGGACACGGGACGAAGTCTTCAATCTTGTATCTTCATAGTCCAATAGTCCGGCCAAAGGATATAGTCCGGCTGTCCGGATACCCCCTAATCCAGGACTCCCTTAGTAGCCCCTGAACCAGGCTTCAATGATAATGAGTCCGGCACGCAGATTGTCTTCGACATTGCAAGGCGGGTTCCTCCTCCGAATACTTCATAGAAGATTTTGAACACGAGGATCGTGTCCTACTCTGCAAAACAAGTTCCACGTACCACCATAGAGAGAATAATATTTCCACAAATCTGATCTGCTGACGTACCCCGTAGCATGGCATCACACCACAGCCAGGTCCTTATTCGAATCGTTTTTCATAACCTATCTCAGCGAATTTCGCGAGGTGGTTTCCTTGGCATGTCTTGTCGAAGCAGAGATCGTGTCCCCTTATTATGGGATTCCCATCAATACGGACATGGGTAACCCAACCACGCCATCAATTATGGTTCTTGGGGGATAAGCGAGTTTTACCAGGCTAGTTGAGGTGCATAGCTTCGTCCGCCCTTATAAAGGGATAAGGTTTTACCTTCTTCTACCCACGCCTTCTTCCTCCTTGCTCATCCATTCTTGCGCACTCAAGCTCCAGCGCCCAAGTCCACATTCTTCTCCTCAACCCTCTCCAACATGTCCGGAGCGGGAGGCAAGTGGATGGTCTCCTCCGTCACGAAGAGAGACATCAAAAAGCTGCACGGGGCCGGATACTTAGCCGCGGATATCGCGCAACGGCTGCCAGCCGCGGGGTAGATCGTCCCTACCCCAGAACCTCACGAAAGGGTGGTTTTCCTCCCCCACTTTGTCCGCGGACTGGGGTTTCCCCTCCATCCATTCGTCCGTGGCCTTATGTTCTATTATCGGCTGGACTTTCATGATCTGGCCCCGAATTTCATCCTCAACATCTTAGCGTTTATCGTCGTGTGCGAGGCTTTCCTCCGCATCCGGCCCCACTTCAGCCTATGGCTGAAGACCTTCAATATCAAGCCGAAGGTAGTAGGCGGCCAAAAAGCGGAATGCAGCGGGGCCATGGTGGGCAAAATGCCCAACGTTACGTGGCTCGAGGGCTCCTTCGTGGAGACCATAAAGGGGTGGCAATCGGGGTGGTTCTACATCACCGAGCCGCGTGACACCAACTGGGTGGCGGCCCCTGAGTTTCGATCCGGAATCCCCATGCGGCTCACTTCCTGGAAGGAGAAGGGTCCGTCCCGGTGTTCATCGGTGGAGCTGGACGGACTCCAGAAGTGTATCCGGAACATGATAAGCAATAAACTTAAGCTTTTCGACATAGTCCAGGTCATGCTCTTCCGCCGGATCCTCCCGTGTCAACAACGGGCTTTCAGCTTATGGGAGTTCGACACGGCCCAGCACCAGACTCTATGCGAGCTCTTCGATACGACGCATAAGGATGTCTAGAAGGTGCTGTTCAAGGGCGCCGAGGTCCCTCCTTCTCTTACCGAGGACCGCGGGCTAAGCGCGAAGCGCGCTGCGAATCCAGTAAGTTCTGTACATCTGGTAGGGTATTTATTTCCCATAGCTTAACCATGTGTGGGGTCTAAGCTCCCATGCCTTTGACAGAACTGGGTGGAGACATCGGAGGAGATTAACAGTCCGACCCCTCTGCCCGAAGACCCTGCGGACGCTCTCCTGACGGAGATGTAGACTCTGGCTCCTTATGAGGTGCCGGAGAAGACCAAGAAGAAGGCCAAGGGAACCCGAAAGAGTTCCCGGCGCCAGGTGGTATCGGACTCATCGTCCGATAACTCCAGGACGCCCTCCTCCCGTGAGAACGAGGAGGAGGAAGATGAAGATTCTCCCCCTCCAGCCGGGGAAGACAAGAAAAGGAAGGCCGCCCCAACCAGGGAGGCCGAAGGGTCCAAGAAAGGAAGGACTCTCCTTCTGGACTGTTCCACCACCACCGTCGACGGCGAAGACGAGTGGATACTCAGGGCCAAGCCCATGGCGAAGTCGTAAGTATTTGGATAGCAGAGTAACTCATAGCATACTTTTATTGCGCTACTTCTCCTAATGTCGAATATGATCATGCAGTCCGCCCCGAGCCCGTATCGACGTATCCTCGTCGGACGGTTCCTTGGACTCGTCGGATATGGATAGCGATCCACCTCCATCGGCCTCCTCTCCTCGCCCTATGGACAATGTCGAGGTATTATCTCAAGGGGCACCGAGCCGGGGGGAGACAGTTCCGGAGGCGCCTCAAGGCGACCTTCCGGACACTAGGCGCGAAGGGAGCAAGACTCCCAAGGGCTCTGAGTTCGGCCCCCAGCCGAATGCCGCGCCGGAACCTCCAGTGGTTCCGGACTCCGGCAGGCGGCCCCCTTCCAAGAGGGGTAAGCCACCCATGCCGGTGACCTCTGTCCATCCAGAGGCACCGGACAACCTGCTGGGAGCGCTTCGCGGCGCTTCCATCAACGAAGAGCACCGCACTATTATGAGTGCGGTCATAAAGAAGGTTCAATCCACCAAGAGCGGACTGACTGAAGCCTATACCAGCCTTCTAACAGGCTTTGAGGTAAGTTTTTAAAATATAGGAAAATATTACAGCATAGACAGTAGCCCCTGATGCTCTGTTTGCTGTTCACAAAGAAAAGCCGAATAGAGGATCAAATAATATCCGCAGGAGTCTAAATAAGTATGTCTGTATGCGTATGCAGGCTTCGCTGCTGGCCTCTGCCGCACTAACTACGGAGGTTGCCGCTCTAAAGCAGAACTTCGAGCGGTCCGAAAAAGAGCTCGGCCTTGCCAAGAGGCGGCTCGAGGAGAACAAAGGTAAGTAATACCTTGTCTATATATATAAAAAAGATATGGTTGCAAAATGATAGGATCATCATGGATGTGCCAGGGGCCACGACCGAAGTGGCGACCCTGAAGCAAGCGTTGTTCGAGGCCGAAAACAAAGCGGCCAAGGAGCGCACCGAGCGAGAGAAACAAGAGGCATGGGTGGGCGAGGTGCAGCAAGAGCTCCAGGCTCTCATGAAGAAGCACGAGGATTTGGAGCTTGACTCGAAGACGCGAGAGTCCGAGCTTGTCGCGGCCCTCGAGAGCACAAAGCATGCCAAGGCTGAAGCCCAAAAGGCTCTCCAGGAAGTTGAGGCGATGATGAAGATAGCGGCGGGTAAGGCATTCATTATGCAAAGCAAGCATGTGAAAGTAAATTACTTATTACTTACCCGAGTCCGGAGCTCTCCATGAGCATTCATAGATTTTCCCCGCAGCGTGTCGGATGCCGCAAATTACTATCGGTCCGAGGAGGGAAGCTCGACAGAGAAGTTATTCTGGTCTCAGTATACTGGGACCAAACACCCGATGCCTATGAGCGACCAGCTGAAGCAACTGGTCGAGCTGCACAAGGCGGCCGAACAGGCCATGAGGGGCCTTATAGTCCGGATGTGGCCTGGCGACTCCCTTCCTAATAGCTACTTCGGCCTGGTGAGGCGGCTTGTGGATGCCTGCCCACGGCTGGAAGTCATAAAATGGTCCGTCTGCATCGAAGGTGCACACCGGGCTTTTGCCCGTGCAAAGGTGCACTAGGCCAAGGTGGACGCCGAGAAGCTGGTGAAGGAGGGGCCGCCGCAGGGCAAGGAGCATCGCCACCCTGAGATGTATTATGAGGGTGTCCTGAAGGGTGCCCGTCTTGTGGCGGACGAGTGTGCTAAGGATGTAATTTTTGAATAAACTTGCTCGTGTGATCCTGTATTATGAAAACTTGTTCATATGCGCTATGCAACGCTTGTTTGAATTTAAAATATTACCTTCTATGCGGCCCTTTATCAAATCTGAGAGATGGCCAGTCGTCGGCTTCTGCCCCCATGCCACGAGTGCTGGGGTGTTCGGGATAAATCTGAGCACTCTTTTTCCCATTGTTAGGTCCTCCGAGGGAGGTGCTCAGCACAACGAACAAGGCAATCGGACTATAATGCTTTATCACTCTCACTTAGGTATAGAAGTCTACAATTTTAAATTTTGGCGAAGCCCCTGGTATTCAAAAGGCCGAATTCGGGGCGCTATACACGCCTTTAAGCCGGACAAAGCCGACTCCTCGCTCTAAGCGGCATAAGTCTTTAGGGACTCGAGACCTCTCGAACAGCGACCAGCTCTTGCCTTATCATGACAGTCAGTTTTAGCTTTCTCTACTCAGGTGCTTAGACCAGCTGAACCGAGGCACAATCGCAGCAGTTCTCCCAGTGCAACCTTAGCCGGTATAGCGGAACGTAAGGTACCAAAACGTGGGAGCCGGGCAAACCCAACTATTGACCCAAGACATGATTCGAAGCCGATGCATATAATGCTATAAGTTCGGGGTGCCGCACTGTCGAAAGTGTTCGGACTTCTCACGCCGTATTATGGGGTACGCTGAAGCCCCTAGCGTATTGGCCGTACCAGAGTGTACAGGTGCCGAATGTCATGAATGAACATATGAAAAAAAGAAAGAATAGAGAATGCGGTAATAGTCTAGTGCTATGCATTGTTTATTAAAAAAGGTGTGTCAAAGCAGAATGATACAAGTAGTGCGATAAGCAAAAAGTAGGACTATTTGACATGTCCCCTCCAAGAGCAAGCTGAGGAATGGTATTTAAAGCAGGTATTTCACTCGTTATCAGAGACCACCTGGGAATTCCATGATGCGACGTAGCTTTCTGCCTCCTTGGTTGTTGTATCGTGTGTTCGGCAATCGTACTGCCGAACGGGGTTTCCAGAGAGTAAAGTCCTAGAAGAGAGAAAAAAATAATAAAGCTGGAAGCCCCTAGTGCGGTTGAGCCGCATCATGGGCCCGTGCCGTAGTCGTGCCCCGTCCCCACCTGTGCCCATGGTATTTTCAATGCATAATTATGTACGCGTGGGATGGATTTCGCTGTTTGGCTTGGGTTGGGGTGGGGGCCGCATTGCTATGCGAGCTTGGAACGTGCCAGGCGGTCTTGTTGCCGATTACTCCGGGCGCGCTTGAAGGTGTCCGGGTCTTTAATCGCCGAACTGGTGGATTGCCTTAAGAGGCTGCTTTGCACTTTTGCTGTGAGGGCCGCAGTGTGCTCCTCCGTGCGGAGGGAGCGCTCTGTGTTTCCATTGACTGTGATGACCCCCCGAGGTCCTGGCATCTTGAGCTTGAGATATGCATAGTGCGGTACCGCGTTGAATCTCGCAAATGCGGTTCGCCCGAGCAGTGCATGATAGCCGCTGCAGAACGGGACTATATCGAAGATTAACTCCTCGCTCCGGAAGTTATCCGGGGATCCGAAGACCACTTCCAGTGTGACTGAGCCTGTGCAATGGGCCTCTACACCTGGTATGCCGCCTTTGAAGGTCGTTTTTGTGGGATTGATCCTTGAGGGGTCTATACCCATTTTGCGCACTATGTCCTGATAAAGCAGGTTCAGGCTGCTGCCGCCGTCCATAAGGACTCGAGTGAGGTGAAATCCATCAATGATTGGGTCTAGGACCAGTGCGGCGAATCCGCCATGACGAATACTAGTGGGATGGTCCCTGCGATCGAAGGTGATCGGACAGGAGGACCATGGGTTGAACTTTGTGGCGACTGGCTCCAACGCATATACATCCCTTAACGCATGCTTCCGCTCCCTCTTGGGGATGTGGGTTGCGTATATCATGTTCACCATCCGCACTTGTGGGGGGAACCTCTTCTGTCCTCCAGTGTTCGACTGCCGGGGCTCCTCCTCGTCATCGCTATGTAGCCCCTTATCTTTGTTTTCGGCGTTCAACTTGCCGGCCTGCTTGAACACCCAACATTCCCTGTTGGTGTGGTTGGCTGGCTTGTCAGGGGTGCCATGTATTTGGCACGAGCGATCGAGTATACTGTCCTAACTGGACGGGCCCGGAGTGCTTCTTTTGAATGGCTTTTTCCGCTGACCGGGTTTAGAGCCTCTGAATCCGGCATTGACTATCGTATCCTCGATATTGTCGCTATTGACGTGGTGCTTATGTTTTTTGCGACGTGACCTGCCATTGCTATCCTTGGTATCTGAAGTACCGTTGTTCTTTGATATGTTATTGCTGTGAGCCAGCCAACTATCTTCTCCCACGTAAAAGCGGGTCATGAGTGTCGTCAGGGATGCCATGGATTTCGGTTTTTCCTGGCCAAGGTGCCGGGCGAGCCACTCATCGCGGATGTTGTGCTTAAAAGCTGCTAGGGCCTCTGCATCTAGACAGTCGACGATTTGATTTTTCTTTGTCAGGAACCGTGTCCAGAATTGCCTGGCTGATTCCTCTAGCTGCTGAATTATTTGGCTCAAGTCATCGGCATCTGGTGGTCGCACATAAGTGCCCTGGAAGTTGTCGAGGAATGCAGCTTCCAGATCTTCCCAACAGCCAATGGATTCTGCTGGCAGACTGTTGAGCCAATGCCGAGCTGGTCCTTTGAGCTTGAGTGGGAGGTATTTGATGGCGTGTAGATCGTCACCGCGGGCCATGTGGATGTGCAGGAGGAAGTCATCGATCCATACAGCAGGATCTGTTGCGCTGTCGTATGATTCGATATTTACGGGTTTGAAACCCGCTAGGATTTGGTGATCCATTACTTCGTCTATGAAGCATATGGGGTGTGCCGCGCCTCTGTAGTGGGCTATGTCGCGACGCAGCTCAAATGAGTCTTGTCCGCCGTGTTCAGCCCGGACGGATTTACTTTTACTGTATCCGGCGTGACGGTTATCATCTCGCGTAGTGGCACGCCCTCGTGATCCGTAGATCGATCTTGCGTGTTTTGCTTTGTCCTCCAATACGTCTCGCAGGTCCAGTGTGTTTCCCCGTGCCTTGTCATTTTTATTTGCGTGGCGTCGGGGTGCGGGCAGAGTTTTTGGCTGAAATGCCTCTCTGTCGCGGCCACGAGGTAGCCGATCAACCGCGTCATATGCTGGAGAAGTAGGTTGTAATCCTTTCTCCTCTAGTCGGGGTAGCAACCTGCGCTTTGGGTAACTCTTGGAGGGGCGTTCGAGTTCATATTCCTCGGCCGCAAGGACTTCAGTCCATCTGTCAGCTAGCAAATCTTGATCAGTTTGAAGCTGCTACTGCTTTTTCTTAAGGCTATTTGCCATGGCTATAAGCTGGCGCTTGAAGCGGTCTTGCTCGGCGGGATCCTCCGGCACGACAAATTTGTCATCGTCGAGGCTTGCCTCGTTGTCGGTGTCAAAACCAGCGGATCTCGGGTAGGGCGTCCCGAACTGTGCGTCTAAGGTGGATGGTAACAGGAGGCAAGGGACACGATGTTTTACCTAGGTTCGGGCCCTCTTGATGGAGGTAAAACCCTACATCCTACTTGATTAATATTGACAATATGGGTAGTACAAGAGTTGATCTACCACGAGATTGGAGAGGCTAAACCCTAGAAGCTAGCCTATGGTATGATTGTATGTTATTGTGTCCTACGGACTAAAACCCTCCAGTTTATATAGACACCGGAGGGGGCTAGGGTTACACGAGGTCGGTTACAAAGGAGGAGATATACATATCCGTATTGGCTAGCTTGCCTTCCACGCCAAGTAGAGTCCCATCCGGACACGAGACAAAGTCTTCAATCTTGTATCTTCATAGTCCAACAGGCCGGCCAAAGGATATAATCCGGCTGTCCGGATACCCCCTAATCATGGACTCCCTCAGTATCCCCCGAACCAGGCTTCAATGACGATGAGTCCGGCGCGCAGTATTGTCTTCGCATTGCAAGGCTGGTTCTTCTCTAATTTCCAAGTGTTTGTAAGCAGTGTCCGACCCCATAAATGTTGAATCTCTTGGCTTCTGTGCCCAATAAGGGATATCTCCCATGCGTTGAATGAATACGAGGCGCCAGGGCATTTTTACATTTGCCCCCCTAGCCAGATAAATAAATTGTCTATTAAAGGGATAGGGATTCTTACATCCGATCCACACCATCCTCCCCACAGCGAGAATCCATCAAAGCACGTTTCGGAAAGATCCATTCCAGCATGGCCGACCTCCGCAGCTCCTCCTCCCGCCCCCGTAACCCTAAGCCCGGTGATTGGGAGATGTGTTCAGTCCCACACAGTCGATTGGTCGAACTGTAGACCAAGGGATTTCTCCCTCCGGTGTATATGGTGGCCGTTCGAGCTAGGCTTGCCACCTACAATGGCGGGGAGCAAGCGGAGAGCTTTCCATGTCCCTCCATGGGGGAACGGGTCTGCCTTGTTCCTTATTTACTATGGGGACTCGGATTTCCAATTCATCCATTCCTCCGTGGGCTCCTGGAGTTCTACGGCCTCCAATTACACAATTTCACCCCTCCCTCCATTCTACATATCGCCGGCTATGTAGCTCTCTGCGAGTTGTTCCTGGGCTGCGAGGCTCACTTCGAGCTGTGGAAAAAGGCTATTTTGCCTCGTCCCTCGCACACTTAGGGGATCACTTTATCAAGTGGGCGGAGCTGAAATATGGCGCATTGCCGATACCGGATACCTGTCCGGTACCCCGAAGAAGTCGTCTGAAGACTGGCCTTCAGAATGGTTTTATATGGAGGACGTTCCCCTTCCGGACCCTGTTCGGCGGGGTCTTCCTGAGTTCAACAATGCTCCTCTGAAGAAGCGCCGAAGTTGGCGCCCATGGAGCCCCCAGGTGGATGACAACAGAGAAGTCCTCTATCTGATGAATCGGATCAAAGCTCTGGCTCAATCAGGATTGACAATAATCGAAGTTATGTCGATTTGCATAATGCGGGGAGTGCAACCACTTCAATATCGTGGGCACCCCTTGTGGTGTTATAACGGGGCGGATGACGCCACCCGCTGCGGGCGTAAGGGTCCGGACAATGCTGCTGCTTTAGCAAAAATTCTGTCCGAATTGTTCATGGGTGAGGAAGAGGAGTTCACCCGCATCAAGCCACGGGATGGATTCTCCATGTACAATCCTCCAAGCTGGGTAAGTTATATCTCCCTGATACCATTTTTCCCACATTCTTTGTCGTAAGTATTCACCTTGCCACTTTGTGGCAGGAACTGCGAAAAGCTATAAAGGAGGTCAGCAGCCCTTCTCCACATCTAGAGGACCCTGACCGGGCCCTCGACTCCGGACTCGAAGAAGATTCGGTTATATCCATGGAGCTGGTAGACCATCAGTTCTATCAGTTAAGCTACGACGATGCCATGGTGGCCATTACGGCCGACTATCCCGGACTGCTCCCTGCATCGCACGTAAGAAAAACCAAAAAATCCCAACTCCAAAACTAGGATCCCCTTTTAGACACTTCACCCACCATATACACATGGCATTTTACAGGGAAGGCATTCGGTACGCCCTGCCGAACCCACAGCAACACACCAACAGGAGGCACCAAGGCCGGGTAGGTCAAAAAGGAAGGCAGTCAGGACGGAGACGCTGGCGCAAAGGTATAACAAACCCCGCTCCGTGGTTGTCGTCTTTCTCAAAATATAATGACGCCCGTGTTTCTTTAACAGAAAAACGCTCGCCGGAATATGTCCGACGATGTTACTAACCATGCTTCCACCAGCCGGGCGCCAGGACCAGACATAGAGGTGGAAGCCGATATGGGGCGGGCGCCGAATAATCCCCCTATAAAGGATGCAGATAGATGCCTTCAAACTCAGAAGTGGAAAGCGCCATGAATCATAAGTGCCGCCGGGCCGTACTCCGTGACGCTTGTTTCTCACCAGAGGCATTTGATGCCTTCAATTCTGGAGAGGTGTACCTCCGAGCTGCTCAAGATGGTCTAGCCAGAGCCACGGATCAGTATGTAAAGAATGTACGGGTAAGTAAATCTGACGATTTATATGTATCAGTAGCCCCTGAGACTTGAAACAGTTAGCAGAACTGATTTAAGGATCATCTTTATTGTGCATGTTCTTACAGAGAAGAATACTAGGCTATAACAGGAGCTAGAGGAATGCAAGACCCAACTACGGGCTGCTGTGGCCGCATTGCAGGAATCGAAAAAGTCCCTTGCTGGTAACATTTGCTTTAAAGAATGATGGTTACCATATAATGTGCGGCATGGCTGCAGATCTAACAACAGATGTTGCAAATGAATCCGGAGCAAATTCGGAGGACCAACATGTTATGCGACAGCTAGAGGCTGGCAAACGCGTCCTGACTGAGGTTAGGCAGGAGAAAAACAATCTCCAAGATGCCAATATTAAGCTGAGCGCGGAACTAAAAGACGTTCGGGGCCAGCTTGCAGACTCCAAGAAGGAGAATAAGCGGCTTCGGCGCGGCATTTTCAGTAAGTGCTTGAACGAATCCTTTTAAAGGAGTTCGGCGAAGAAGCTGACTAACAGTGTTATGTCTGTAGGTATGCTGACTGGTCGTCTCGCAGAGGAAATGCCTGGGTCTGCGGGTGATCTTCTATCTGAGCTGTCACATCTGCATGAACAAGTTCGGCAGGTGATGCAGGGTGTTGCCAAGGCCTTGTGGCCGTCCGTCTCCCTGCCAGAGGGCATTGCAGAGCTTGTGGAGAAGCTCAAGGGAGCACGGTGGCGCTTCCGATTATGGAATATATCAGCCTGCCGACAGGGTGCTAGAGAAGCCTGGGCCATGGTGAAGACGCGGTATACCAAGGCAGACCCAAATCACATGGCCGAGGTCGGACCTGTGGGGGCCGACGGAAAAGAGATCCCCGTTAGCTTAGTTTATGGACATGTAGAATTAGCCACAAAGTATTCCCAACAGGATTGTAAGCTAGATCGCCTGTTGGATGGTATAGAAGAAGAATTTAGTCAGTCTGCATGACTATGTAATGAAAGTGACATGTATAATGCCTTCTAGCTGGATTGTAGATCATTTGTCTTGGCGGACCTTTTCGCTTCAACATCAGGACCCGATAGTCCGGAGTGTATCCGAATACCCGCACAGTTATATAAGAACCGGGGCATGCGTGGAGACCAGGCATAGGGGTCATAAGTGCTTGAACAGACAAGTGCCCAACTAGTTATGTTATATTACATGGGTAGTAAGAAACATCTTCCAGGGAGAATAGTTCCGTTAAGGGTTCCTTTCCCTAGGTAAGCATGCCCTAAAGTGCATGTCCGGACTATGATAGGAAACGCAGGAAAAACATCTGGGGGCGGGTATGGAAAATAACTAAAAATCATCTTTTGTTCACCGACCGAATATTCCCTTAAAAAGCTAGCTTTCGGCTTCACCCAGTCTGAGGTACACATCCAGCTGACCCGGCAGTAACAATCACAGAGGTGCTCCCCTTATGCCCTAGCCGAATTAACGGGAACATAGGGCATAAATACAAGAGCCAGACAACCCAGCTTGGCCAAAACTTAAGTAATATCGATGCATATAATGGAGAAAAAAGGTACATGTGGAAGCATAACACATGTGCGGGCACGAGGCCCAAATAAATAATTAAGCTTCTATGAAAGAAGCCCCCAGGTATGATGAGCGCGGCTGGCGCATCTATAATGTGCAAGCGAGGCACAAGTTGGCCCTTGAAGGCCTAGAGAAAGAATAAAAGAAAGGAAGGAAGAAAAACAAGACAGATAATGTATGTGCAAAAAATGGACAAAGGGAGGGGACGAACATAGAGTCCGGTGCTAGGCGTAGAGTCTTTGAGCCTGGCCGCGTTCCATGGGTTCGGCTCGAGTCAACTAGTCGATGCATCCTGCAGTCGGTATGCTCCACCGGTCAGAACTTGGTCAATAATGAAGGGACCTTCCCATTTGGGCTCAAGCTTGTTCTTTTTCTTATCTGGCAGGCGTAGAACTAGTTCGCCAATGTTATAAGTTTTGGCCCGTACTTCTCTTCTTTGGTATCTGCGAGCCTGTTGCTGATAAAATGTGGAACGGGCTTTGGCTATGTCACGCTCCTCCTCCAGGGTGTCCAGACTGTCCTGCCAATCGAGCTCGGCTTCTCTTTCTTCGTACATTCGCACTCGAGGTGAGTCATGAATTATGTCACAGGGCAAGACTACCTGTGCGCCGTACACCATAAAGAAGGGTGTATATCCGGTACTACGATTTGGCGTGGTCCGCAGCCCCCAGAGTACGGAGTCGAGCTCCTCTACCCAGTGGGTGTTAGACTCCATTAAGGAACGCACTAATCTGGGTTTAATGCCGCTCATTATAAGACAGTTTGCTCGCTCGACTTGACCGTTGGTTTGTGGGTGATAGACTGAAGCATAATTGAGCTTAATGCCCATTTTGCTGCACCAGAGTTTTACCTCATCGGCTGTGAAGTTTGTGCCGTTGTCAGTGATGATGCTGTGGGGAACGCCATAACGGTGTACGACCCCAGATATGAAGTCTATCACTGGTCCGGATTCGGCTGTTTTAACAGGTTTGGCCTCTATCCATTTGGTGAATTTATCCACCATGACCAGTAAGTATTTTTTCTTGTGGGTTCCCCCTTTAAGGGGTCCAACCATGTCAAGCCCCCAGACCGCGAAGGGCCACGTAATGGGGATTGTTTGGAGGGTGGTCGGTGGCATGTGGCTTTGATTTGCAAAGAGCTGGCAACCGGCGCAACGTTGGACCAAGTCCTTTGCATCTGCCCGGGCCGTTGGCCAATAGAATCCTGTACGGAAGGCCTTGCTTACAAGAGCCCGAGCTGCGACATGGTGACCGCCGAGTCCGGCGTGGATTTCTGCCAAAAGGTTCCGCCCTTCCTCTTCGGAGATGCACCTTTGAAGGACTCCGTTAGTGCTTTTTTTATACAATTCTCCCTTGTGGACCCTGTAGGCCTTAGATCGCCGCACTATGCAGCGTGCCTCATTTTGGTCCTCCAGAAGTTCCTGCCTAGTTAGGTAGGCCAGGAATGGTTCTGTCCACGGGGCGATAATGGCCATTATTACGTGGGCTGAAGGTGTTATTTCGGTGGCGGAGCCTCCGATTGTGTCAGAGTATTCGGTATCGGCCATTTTGGCCGGGTCCATGTTACCGGTGTCCCCTTCCCATACTACGGATGGCTTGAACAACCTTTCTAGAAATATGTTGGGGGGGGACCGTGTCGCGTTTTGTGCCGATGCGATCGAGGATATCCGCCGCTTGATTATTTTCCCGAGCCACATGGTGAAATTTGAGTCCCTCGAACCGAGCTGACATTTTTAGGACGGTGTTTCGGTAGGCCGCCATTTTCGGATCCTTGGCATCAAAATCTCCATTAATTTGGGATATTTCAAGGTTTGAATCCCCATGCACCTCCAGGCGTTGAATGCCCATGGAGACTGCCATCCGAAGACCATGCAACAGAGCTTCATATTCGGCTGCGTTGTTGGAGTCTGTATACAATATTTGTAGTACGTACTGAACGGTATCTCCGGTTGGGGACGTCTGGACGACGCCAGCCCCTAGACCAGCCAGCATTTTAGAACCGTCGAAGTGCATGATCCAATTGGAGTATGCGCCGTACTCTTTAGGGAGTTCGGCCTCCGTCCATTCGGCGACAAAGTCGGCCAATAATTGCGACTTAATGGCCCGTCGAGGTTTTGTACGTTATGTCGAATAGGAGGAGCTCAATGGCCCGTTTAGCAATCCGGCCCGTAGCGTCGCGATTGTTTCTAATATCATTAAGTGGCACTTCCGAGGCTACTGTAATCGAACACTCTTGAAAGTAGTGTGGCAGCTTCCGGGATGCCATGAATACCGCATAGGCTATATTTTGATAATGTGGGTACCGTGATTTGCATGGAGTGAGGACAGTGGATACATAGTATACCGACTTTTAAAGAGGGAATTTATGTCTGGCAGCTTCTCGTTCGACGACGAGCACTGCGCTTACAACTTGATGAGTTGCCGCAATGTACAATAGCATTGGTTCGCCAATGTTTGGCATGGCCAGGATTGGGTTGGTTGCCAAAATGGCCTTTATTTCTCCCAATCCGGCTGCGGCAGCATCCGTCCACTCAAAGTGGTTGGTGCGCCAAAGGAAGCGATAAAGGGGTAAAGCCTTTTCTCCTAAGCGGGAGATAAAGCGTCTTAGAGCCGCCACGCATCCAGTTAACTTCTGGATTTGTTTGAGGTCTGTTGGGGTAGCCAACTGTGACAAAGCTTGGATTTTTGCCGGATTAGCTTCAATACCTCTACTGGAGACAATGAAACCCAAGAGCTTTCTGGCTGGTACGCCGAAAACGCATTTTTCCGGATTGAGCTTGATGTCGTATGTTCGGAGGTTGTCGAATGTGAGCCTCAAGTCATCTACCAAAGAGTCGACGTGCTTGGTTTTGACGACCACATCATCTACGTATAACTCTACTATTTTGCCGATTTGTTTCTCCAGACACGTCTGAATCATACGCTGATATGTTGCGCCGGTGTTTTTGAGCCCAAACGGCATTGTGTTGAAACAGAAGGGACTGTATGGTGTGATGAATGCCGTTGCAGCTTGGTCGGACTCCGCCATCTTGATTTGGTGGTAACCGGAGTATGCATCGAGGAAACACAATGACTCGTGTCCTGCGGTGGCATCGATAATTTGATCGATGCGGGGGAGGGGGAAGGGATCCTTTGGGCAAGCTTTATTGAGGTCCTTGAAATCGACACAAAGGCGCCAGGATTTATCCTTCTTTGGTACCATCACCAGGTTTGCTAGCCAGTCCGGGTGTTTTATTTCTCTAATGAATCCGACCTCCAATAACTTGGCTAGTTCCTCTATGATAGCTTGTCTCTTAGGTTCAGAGAAACGCCGAAGAGCCTGCTTGACCAGCTTGAATCCCTTTAGAATATTGAGGCTGTGCTCGGCCAGCCTGCGTGGGATTCCTGGCATGTCTGAAGGGTGCCAGGCAAAAATGTCCCAGTTCTCGCGTAGGAACTCTCGTAGTGCGGCATCTACGTCGGGGTTTAATTGTGCTCGATGGAAGCTGTTTTTGTAGGGTCCGTTGGATGGACTTGGAATTTGACTATTTCATCCGCCGGCTTAAAGGAGGTGGACTTGGATCTCTTATCGAGTATCACATCATCCCTGTTCACCGTGGAGCGCAGCGCAGTTAGTTCCTTAGCCGCTAGGGCTTCGAATAAGGCCTCTAGGGCCAGTGCGGCTATCTTGTTTTTGGCACGGAGTGCTATGTCTGGATCACTAGCAAGAGTGATAATTCCATTGGGCCCGGGCATTTCGAGCTTCATGTACCCATAATGGGGTATGTCTTGGAATATTGTGAACGCCTCCCGCCCTAACAGGGCGTGGTAACCGCTACTGAACGGGGCCACTTGGAACGTAATCTCTTCGGACCTATAATTCTCCGGCGTGCCGAACACCACAACTAGTGTGATTTTGCCTGTACAACGCGCTTCCCGACTGGGGATTATTCCTCTAAAGGTTGTGCTGCTTCGCTCGATGTGGTTCCAGTCTATTTCCATTTTTTGAAGGGTTTCCTCATAGATGAGGTTTAATCCGCTGCCGCCGTCCATGAGTACCTTGGTGAGTCGAAAGCTGTCCACAATTGGACTAAGGACCTGTGCGGCTGGTGCTCGGGCTGTTCGGAATTTAGGTTCATTACTGGCATTGAAGGTAATAGTCGTGTCACTCCATGGATTTATTGCTGCTATGTGGCAGATTTCGGACATGCTGCGGAGTGTTCGCTTGCGCCTATTATTTGATGCAAATGTCTCAAAGACCGTTAACACCGTATTGTTATCCACGGGATGGTGCTATGTGGCATTTGGGATAAGAAGATCCTCACCACTTTTGGCCACCTGCCGGAGTATCCAACATGCTCTAAGGCTGTGTGTTGGTATTGTATCCGCTATACTATGAATTTTTCAGGGTCCATTGAGCCATCCCTCCAGTACGGTTCCATGCCCTATAGAGGGTTTTTGCTTTTTGGTAGTTGACCCGGGTGTCTTTTGATAGTGCACCCTTTTATTTCAGACTGGGTTCGTATTTAGGGCCGGATTATCCCAAAAGTTTGTTTCGGTTTTCCAGGCACTTTCCATCGCACAGTACTTTCATACTATGTACGCCAAGTCAGCGAAGCGTGATATGTCACGGCGACTTAAGGCGTTAAGGATCCCCTTGTCCATGCAATTATTGCAGAAAAGTGAGATTGCATCTTCCTCACGACAGTCCTTAACCTTGTTCAACACAAGGAGGAATATGGCCCAATAATGATGTATTGTTTCATGGGGCTCTTGTCTGATGCTGGAAAGATCGCTCATGTTTGGGTGGGTGGGTGGAATTGAATCCGAACCCTTACCCGATCTCGGATCCAGGGGCCGAGGAGTTTCCAATTTTGGAAGTTCCGGTTCCGGGGTGTTACCCGATAATCCTGGCCCACTGCCTGACTCTAAGTTCAGGGATTGGATGTTGTCCTTCCGCGAACGGGCATCCGGCTCGGAGAGCTCGGGAATCCGGACATAATTAGTCCTCAAGATAGAGGAAAGGTCGCCACATTGTTCCTCCACCACTGCAATATGATGGGTGACCGGTGGAGCGTTAATCTCCCTTTGATCGGGTTTAAGCCCAATCCGATCATAGTCCGTAGCGACTCCCAAGGCAGCGATGCGATCCAAGAGCTCATTTAAAGAAGCGAGCTCCATTGGATCCATCTGTTCGGTGAGTGCCAATTTGACGTGGAGGCTATTTTTGATGACCCGAGAAGTCATCATCGGCGCGGCGGCCGAACAGGCGGTCATGATGAAACCGCCTAGCCGGAGAGTTTGGCCGATAGCCAAAGCTCCCCCAACAGTAGTACCGTCTTTAAAGATGAGACGAGACATCCTTCCTTCTGGCGACGGCATAGTGGAACTCTCAATGGAAAGCACCAATGTCGGTGTCAAAACTGGCGGATCTCGGGCTGGGGGTCCCAAACTGTGCGTCTTAGGCGGATGGTAACAGGAGGCAAGGGACACGATGTTTTACCCAGATTCGGGCCCTCTTGATGGAGGTAAAACCCTACGTCCTGCTTGATTAATATTGATGATATGGGTAGTACAAGAGTTGATCTACCACGAGATCGGAGAGGCTAAACCCTAGAAGCTAGCCTATGGTATGATTGTATGTTATTGTGTCCTACGGACTAAAACCCTTCGGTTTATATAGACGCCGGAGGGGGCTAGGTTACACAAGGTCGGTTACAAAGGAGGAGATATACATATCCGTATTGCCTAGCTTGCCTTCCACGCCAAGTAGAGTCCCATCCGGACACGAGACGAAGTCTTCAATCTTGTATCTTCATAGTCCAACAGTCCGGCCAAAGGATATAATCCGGCTGTCTGGATACCTCCTAATCATGGACTCCCTCACTCGTCTTCGGAGGGAGGCATGTAATTATCATCCTCATTCTCCGGCAGTGTCTGTCGGATTTCGGGTTCCGGCAGATCCTTGAGGTTCGAACACTGGGGTGCGCGCAGAGATTTCGCCTCCTACCTACCTGCACCCCTCCGCCTCGCTAAGATCTAAGCTATGGAAGGAACAACACGAGAGACACAGGGTTTATACTGGTTCGGGCCACCATTGTGGTGTAATACCCTACTCCAGTGTGTGGCGTGGTGAATTGCCTCTTGGGATGATGGTGATGAGCAATACAAGGAAGAACAGCCTCGCGAGGGTCTGTTCTTGGCTGGGGCGATGAACTGCTGGGAGGAGTTCAGTCACCCTTCTCTCTCTCTCTCTCTCCGATTGTTGATCTCCAACCACTGACCTCTAACCTCTACGATCCTGTGGGTGGCCGGTCCTATTTATAGAGGCCCTGGTCCTCTTCCCAAAAATCGAGCGGGAAGGGAGCCAACAATGGCGGGCTAATTTGAAGGGGGACAGCTAGTACCAGCTATCCTGACAAAAAGTAGTCCTCGCCTGCACAAAGCTCTGGTGGTGACGCCGTCTTGGGCTCCAAGATGACCTCCGTCTGGCAGTCCTCCTGGTCTTGGTCTTGTTGCACTGAAATAGCAACCTTTGCCTGATGCCTCAGTACTCCGCGGTTGCGCTTGCCCCCTTTGCACCAAAGAGGAAAGGAGGACACTACGCGGGCTGGCGTCCGCCTGGCGCCCTTGGTCGTCATGGCTTGCGTCACGGGCACCTCATGAGGTACCCCGCCTTGATCTCTCCGCCTCCTCGCGATCCAGCCTGGTGAGGCCGTGCCTGAGGAAGCTCCGCGTCGTCCGCCCGGCGAGGCTTGGCCCCTCATGAGGGTCTTGGGTCTATGTTGGTGAAGATGGGCCGTGCTGGGCCCCCCTTTGAGCCATGCCGCAGGCCGCAGGCAGGCAAGTCTGGGGACCCCCGTTCCCAGAATGCCGACAGTAGCCCCCGGGCCCAAGGCGCGCCCGGGCTTGGCCGTGCAGGGAGGCAAAAGGGCAAGAGTGAAGCGCCGCGGGCCCTAACAGCCTGCGGTCTTGGGCGCCGCGTGGCGGTTGATTGGACGTGGGCGTCTCCACTTCCCCATGGCGCCTCGGCAACTACACGGATTGGACAAGTCCCTGCATGCAAAGCGGGTCATAATTACCTGTGATCGTGGGGGCCGTCGGTTGGCCCTCGCCAGCTATAAGTACGGATCGGCGCGTGCCCTTCTAGTTCATCCCCCCTTGCTTCTCCTTCTTCTTCATGGCCCCGTCGAGGAGGTTCTCGGCCGCAGAGAAGGGGAAGGCTCGCCAGGTTGAGCCTTCCTCTCCCCCGCCCAAGCGCGGCCGAGGGCACCCTCGCAAACATCCTGTGGCCAGCACGGCAGCTCCCCGCGGCCGTGGAGACGATTTCCAGCACGGCGACGGGTGGATTGCTGCGGCCGAGGGGCGTGCTCCGGTCGTGCGTCCTCCTAGGCCGCGCTTTCGCGCTGCAGAGGTGCTGCCGGAGTTCGTCGTGTGGTCGGCGGAGCTGACTAGCACCCGGCTTCCGCTTCCTCGCTTCCTCCTCGGCGAGCTCCCGGGCGGCCTCTGGCTTCAGGCCGACGGCTGCTGCAGCCGGGCCTCATGGGCTTCACTGGAGGTCTCCGCAGCCAGGAGCCTGGCCTTGGCCCGCGGTTGGCAGACGTTTGCCCGCGCGCGTGGCCTGAGCTGTCGTTGCTCCCTGCACTTCAAGTTTGACGGCGATGCCACCCTCTACGTGAGGGTCTTTGGGGAAGATGGTCGCCGCGCAGGGTGCTGCCCCGAGGACGACGACCGCGGCCGGGAACCCAGCTCCGGCGATGATGGAGAAGACAACGCTCGCGTGACTGGCGGCGCTCAGGGTTCCCCAAGCTTCTCCGGTTCTTCTTCAGGTGGCGACTCTTCTAGTGGTGGCCGCGGTCAGCCTCCATGCCGTCGTATCTGCTTGGGAGGTGGTAGAGTGTCCGCCCGCCGTCGCGCCCCGGTGAAGCACGAGAGGGAGTTTGCCTGAGCCCTGGAGGCAGCTCGAGTCTTCCCTGCAGGCCAGTGTGAGGCGAGCTTTGCCTGATCTGTTCTTTCTTTTCCTTTTTCCTGCGTAAAAAGACAGTAGTGTGGAGCCCCGCGGGGGCGTGTTTGGGTTATTGCTATTAATCATCATTTTGCTTCCGTTATCGTGCCTTCCAGCTACGTGCATGCGCGTGGATAGTTCCCGGCCCCAGCCGTGGGGGGCGACCGACCCAGGCCCTGTGTTTGTGTCGCGGTGCCCGTGGGGCACGGACTGGAGGGGTGCTCCTATAATGGACCCAGGTCGCAAACCCTTTGAACGACTAGGACAGGAACACTCGCGAGGGCGCTCGGCTGCCCCCCCCCCTCGCGAGGCCTTGCACAAGAGAAATCGAGGCAGGAGAGTGAAAAGTTGAAGAACCACAAGCCAAAGACGGCAACAACTCCAATAAAACTTCGAATGAGAAGGAACAAGCCAACTGCGGAAAGCAAATGAAAAGCCGCGTCCGGCACCTAATCTAGTCTTCGACGTCTTCTCACCAGCGCGGAGCTAAGTGTTGCCACTGGGCGTGGGAGGGAGCCCCAGGGCCTGAGGCCGGCACTCCTGAGACTCCGGGGCGTGTACAGCCCCAACTCATTATTACGTGAGAGTGTCACGGGCGGCGAGCTTCACAGGCGTTGGCCTTCTTCACAGGCTCCGAGCCTTTTCCAAAACGCGACAGCTTCACATGCATTCGCCTTCTTCACAGGCTCTAGGTCTTTTCCAAAACGTGACAGCTTTACAGGCATTCACCTTCTTCACAGGCTCTGGGCCTTTTCCAAAACGCGACAGCTTCACAGGCATTTGCCTTCTTCACAGTCTCTGGGCCTTTTCCAAAACGCGACAGCTTCACAGGCATTTGCCTTCTTCATAGGCTCTAGGCCTTTTCCAAGACGCGACAGCTTCACAGGCATTCGCCTTCTTCACAGGCTCTGGGCCTTTTCCAAAACGTGACAGCTTCATAGGCATTCGCCTTCTTCACAGGCTCTGGGCCTTTTTAGGGGTAGAACCTCCGGAGGTGCTGGATGTTCCATGCGTTCTGGACCGGCACCCCCTCCTGACTCTCCAAGCGCACGGAGCCGGGCCTGGAAACATGAACAACTTTGAACAGGCCCTCCCACATGGGAGAGAGCTTGTGCAGCCCCTCCCTGGAGAGAACCCGCCTGAGCACGAGGTCTCCTACCTCGAGAGTTCTGGGGCGGATGTTGCGGCAGTGATATCGCCGTAGTGCTTGTTGGTACCTCGCCACTCGCAGCACGGCTTCTCGGCGATGTTCCTCCCCTAGAACGAGGTCCATCCCCTGCATGGCGTCCTACTGCGCCTCGTCGAACGCCAGGACCCGCACGGAGCGATGTCTGACCTCGTGAGGGAGGACCGCTTCGGCTCCGTAGACCAGGAAGAATGGGGTATCTCCAATCGGCTTGGTCGCGGTTGTGCGGATGGACCACAACACGGACTGAAGCTCGTCGTACCAACCTCTGCCGCAGGCCTCCAGCTTCTTCTTGAACGTCCTGGTCTTGAGGCCCCTCAGGACCTCTGCGTTGGCTCGCTCGGCCTGGCCGTTGCTTCGGGGGTGCGCCACCGAAGTGCAGCATATCTGCGTTCCAAGGTCAGCACAGTATGTTTTGAAGAGGTTACTAGTGAACTGCGAACCGTTGTCCGTGATGATGCGGTTCGGCACCCCGAACCAGCTCACGATGCCCTTGATGAACTTGACCGCGGAACCCGGGGGAATGGTGCGGACAGCCTCTACTTCAGCCCACTTGGTGAACTTGTCCACAGCGACGTAGAGGTAGCGGTAGCCCCCTGGCGCCCGAGGAAATGGGCCCAAGATGTCCAGCCCCCAGACTGCGAATGGCCACGAAAGGGCTATAGTCTGCAGGCCTCCTGCTGGCTGATGGATCTGCTTGGCGTGGAATTGGCAGGCCTCACAAGCTTTCACTAGTTCGACAGCGTCATTGAGCGCGGTGGGCCAATAAAACCTAGTGCGAAACGGCTTGCCGACGAGGGTCCGTGATGATGAATGATGTCCATAGTCTCCGCCGTGTATATCTTCCAGCAGTTCCTTCCCTTGCTCCCTGGAGATGCAGCGCGGGGATACATCGTTTGGTCGCTTCCGGTAGAGCTCTCCGTCCTTGATGCAGTATGCCGTGGCCTGGCGTGCCACTCGCTCCGCTTCCTCCTCCTTCTCCAGCAGGGTCCCTTGTGTTAAGTAACTCCGGAGCTCCGCGATCCAGCATCCCTCCTGAGGTTCCATCGTCAGGAGCAGGCGTGCTCCTGAGGCCGGGCCATAGGCCGGAGCTCCTGAGGCAGGTGGCTGGGGGAGCTCCTCCCGAGGCTGAGCCGTGTTTGATAATGACGACAGGGCTGAGGGCTTGAAGAGCCGCTCCTCAAAAACGCCAGGCTCCTGAGGTAACCGCCTAGACGCCCGTTTGGCGATGTCGTCGGCCTCCTGATTGGTGCCACGGGGCACATGCTGCAACTCCAACCCCCAGAACTGCTTCTCCATCCTACGGATCTCCGCAAGGATAGGCTTCCATGTGCTCATCTTTCGGCTCGTACACCTTGTTGGAGAAATTGACCAGGAGCTGCGAATCGCCCTTGATGGTGAGGCGTTTCACCCCCAGGGCAGCTGCAGCCTTCAAGCCCGCTATTAAACCTTCATACTCCGCTATGTTGTTGGAGACCTTTTCACCTTGCTGGAAACAGAGCTGCACAGCGTAGTAGAGCTTGTCCTGAGTGGGCGATATAAGCACCGCCCCAGCCCCAGCGCCATGCCTGGAGAACGCCCCATCGAAGTACATGACCCAGCCTCCTGGCGCCTCGCTTCCCGGGGAGAGGGACCGATCCTCGTCGGCCTTGAGGCCTGGTGCCTCCATCAATTCTGCCACAAAATCCGCCAACGTTGCTCCCTTGATGACTCTGGTCGTGTTGAATTCGAGCTGAAACGCTTGCAGTTCTATGTTCCACTCAGTGACCCTTCCAGCTGAGTTAGGGCTCCTAAGCACTCTCTCCAGGGGGTATGACGAGACGACCTTGATGGGGTGACCCTGAAAATAGTGCCGCAGCTTGCGCGAGGCCACCAGTAGCGCGAGGAGGAGTTTCTGAGGCATGGGGTACCGTGCCCTCGCATCCCACAACACCGTGCTGACGAAGTACACCGGGTGCTCAACGAGGTTGGGTGCGTCAGTGCTGGCGGCTCCCTTCGGAGACCATGGCGCCTCTTGAGGCGATGAGGCCTCCTGAGGCTGGCCATCTGGGGGAGGGGCCTCTTCCGCCTCCGGTGCACTCCTCTGCGGCGGCTGATCCTCCTCAACCGCGGTGGCGGTTTTTGTGGGCCTTCCTTGTTCTTGTTTTGCCTTGTCCCGGGCTGCTGCTGCGGCTTTGATTCGACGCTCCTCTCTAACCGCCACCAGGGCTGCGCTGGCGGAGTACGGAGTGGCGGCGAGGTAAAGCACCAGGGGCTCTTGAGGGCGCGGAGCCACCATGACCGGTGGGCTGGTCAGGTATCTCTTGAGATCCTGGAACGCCTTGTCGGCCTCTTTAGTCCACTCAAAGGGCCCCTTTTTCTTCATTAGCTGGAAGAAGGGCAGCACTCGTTCCCCCAACTTGGAGATGAAGCACCCTAGCGCGGTCACGCGTCCAGTGAGCTTCTGCATTTCTCTGAGGGTCTTTGGCGGGCTCATGTCTTCCACTGCCTTGACCTTTTCCGGGTTAGCCTCGATGCCTTGGTGGGACACGAGGAAACCCAAGAGCTTGCCCGAGGGGACTCCGAACACACACTTCTCTGGGTTGAGCCATAGGTTCACTGCGCTGAGGCTCGCGAAGGTTTCCTCCAGGTCTTGTATCAGGGTCCTGGCCTCCCGAGACTTTACCACAATGTCATCGACATAAGCTTCAACATTCTTCCCGAGCTGCGGGCCCAAGGTGATGTGCATCAGCCGCTGAAAGGTCGCCCCTGCGTTACACAGCCCGAATGGCATCCATGTGTAGTAGTACACCCCACACGGGGTTAGGAAGGCTGTCTTTTCGATGTCTTCTACCGCCATCTTGATCTGGTGATACCCAGAGAAGGCATCCAAGAAGCATAGCAGGTCGCATTCCGCAGTGGAATCGACGATCTGGTCGATGCGGGGATGCGGGAACGGATCTTGCGGGCATGCTTTGTTGAGGTTGGTGAAGTCGACACACATGCGCTCCTTCCCTCCCTTCTTTGGCACAACAACAGGGTTGGCCAACCAATCCGGGTATCGGACCTCGCGAATGACCCCAGCGACTTCTAATTTGTGGGTCTCTTGGATGATGAAGGCCTGCTTTTCTGTGGACTGCCGCCTGGCCTTCTGCTTCACAGGGCGCACATTGGGGCACACGTTGAGGTGATGCTCGATTACACTCCTAGGGATCCCTGCCAACTGGTCAGGCTCCCAAGCAAATACCTTCTTGTTTGCGTGCAGGAACCCGACCAGGGCCTCCTCCTACTCGGGTTCGAGGTTGGCGCCTATGGTGAAAGTGGCGTTGGTGGACCCGTCCTCATCGACGGGTATCTGCTTGGTTTCTACCTTGTCTTGGGTGAACAAATGTTTCTTCTTGGCGGGTGCAGCCCCCTTGGGCTCGGGGGTCTCCAAGTCGGTGGGCTGTGCCGCCGCCGCCGTCTTGAAGGCAAGCTTGAGCACCCGCAGCGCGTCTCCGGTGTCCCCGTGCACGGTGAGGACACTGCTGCTCCCGGGCATCTTCATGAGGTTGTACGCCGGGTGCGTCGCGGCCATGAACTGGGCCAGCGCTGGGTAGCCGAGGATGGTGTTGTAGGGGAGGCCGATGGGGGCGATGTCGAAGTCGACCAGCTCCGTGCGGAAGTTGTTGTAGGTGCCGAAGGTTACTGGGAGCCGGATCTGTCCCAAGGAGCTGGATGATCTGCCCCCAATGCCTGAGAAGGGCCGGCTGGGTTGCAGCCGTTCCAGGGGTATGTAGAGGAGGTTGAAGGCCTCGACCGAGAGCATGCTGAGGCCCGCACCGCCATCGATGAGAGTTCTGGTGATGGCCACCTGGCAGATGGTGGGGGTGCACAACATGGGGAGCGCACCTGAGCGGGCCGAGTTGGAAGGGTGGTCCTCCGAGCTGAAGGTCAGGCCGGCCTTGGGCACCCCCCGGTCCGGGAGAGCCCCCTGCCGCGTGGAAGCGGTGCTGACCCGGCGGATGAACGGCTTGATGTGGTGACTTCTAGGCGGCGCCTGCGAGCCGCCCAGGAGGACCGCGACAACCGGGGGTGTTGGTGTAGCGCGATGGGCGGGGAAGAGGCTGCGGGGCTCTTCCCAAGAGGCCACGAAGGCTGCCGTCAGGTGGAGCAGCCATGTGCGCGGAGCGCCGGTGAGGGCCATGGGGAGCCAGTTGGCCATGACCCTATCATCACCTCCAGCTTCGAGGAGGGCCTCCTCGCTCGCCAGCAAGAAGGCCAGCGGATCTGTCGCGCCGCCGTAGCGCAGCGGCGTCGTTGGCTTGAACTTGTCCGGCCACCGTACCCGTTGCAGGGCTGGGGCCAGGGCTCGGAGACCCCTGGCCTCCGTGCTAGTGCCGGCGGCCGGAGTGGGCGACGTGCTACTCATCGCGAGGCAGGCCGTGGCGGTGGCGGAAGAAAAAACTCCGGTGCACCCCTACCTGGCGCGCCAAATGTCGGATTTCGGGTTCCGGCAGACCCTTGAGGTTCGAACACTGGGGTGCGCAAGGAGATTTCACCTCCTACCTACCTGCACCCCTCCGCCTCGCTAAGATCTAAGCTATGGAAGGAACAACACAAGAGACATAGTGTTTATACTGGTTCGGGCCACCGTTGTGGTGTAATACCCTACTCCAGTGTGTGGCGTGGTGGATTGCCTCTTGGGCTGATGGTGATGACCAATACAAGGAAGAACAGCCTCGCGAGGGTCTGTTCTTAGCTCAGGCGATGAACTGCTGGGAGGAGTTCAGTCACCCTTCTCTCTCTCTCTCCGATTGTTGATCTCCAACCTCTGACCTCTAACCTCTACGATCCTGTGGGTGGCTGGTCCTATTTATAGAGGCCCTGGTCCTCTTCCCAAATATCAAGCGGGAAGGGAGCCAACAATGGCGGGCTAATTTGAAGGGGGACAGCTAGTACCAGCTATCCTGACAAAAGTAGTCTTCGCCTGCACAAAGCTCTGGTGGTGACGCCGTCTTGGGCTCCACGATGACCTGTGTCTTGCAGTCCTCCTGGTCTTGGTCTTGTTGCACTGAAATGGCAACCTTTGCCTGATGCCTCGGTACTCCGCGGCTGCGCTTGCCCCCTTTGCACCAAAGAGGAAAGGAGGACACTGCGCGGGCTGGCGCCTGCCTGGCGCCCTTGGTCGTCATGGCTTGCGTCACGGGCACCTCATGAGGTACCCCGCCTTGATCTCTCCGCCTCCTCGCGGTCCAGCATGGTGAGGCCGTGCCTAAGGAAGCTCCGCGTCGTCCGCCCTGCGAGGCTTGGCCCCTCGCGAGGGTCTTGGGTCTGTGTTGGTGAAGATGGGCCGTGTTGGACCCCGCTTTGAGCCACGCCGCAGGCCGCAGGCAGGCAAGTCTGGGGACCCCCATTCCCAGAACACCGACAGTGTCCCTTGCGTCAGGTAGTTCTTGAGCTCAGGGATCCAACACCCTTCCTGAGGCTCTAATGCTAGGAGCAGGCGTGCCCCCGAGGCTGGGCCGCAGACCGGGGCTCCTGAGGTAGGCGGCTGAGGGAGCTCCTCCCTTGGTTGTGCCGTGCTAGACAGCGACGGCACCACCGAGGGTTTGAAGAGTCGCTCGTCAAAGACACCGGGCTCCTGAGGCAGCCGCCTAGATGCCCTCTTGGCAATGTCGTCAGCCTCCTGATTGGTGTTGCGAGGCACATGCTGCAACTCCAGTCCCCAGAACTGTTTCTCCATCTTGCGGACCTCAGCGAGGTAGGCCTCCATGTGCTCGTCCTTTGGCTTGTATATCTTGTTGGAGAAGTTGACGAGGAGCTGCGAATCTCCTTTGATGATGAGTCGCTTCACCCCTAAGGCAGTTGCGGCCTTCAAGCCTGCTATTAGGCCTTCGTACTCCGCTATGTTGTTGGAGACCTTTTCTCCGTGCTGGAAGCAAAGTTGCACGACGTAGTAGAGTTTGTCCTGGGTAGGGGATACGAGCACTGCGCCAGCTCCCGCACCGTGTCGGGAGAACGCCCCATCAAAGTACATGACCCAGCCATCCGGTGCTTCACTTCTGGGGGAAAGTGATCGGTCTTCGCCTGCCTCGAGACCCGGCGCTTCTGCCCATTCTGCCACGAAATCTGCTAACGCGGCTCCCTTGATGACTCTGGTCGTACTGAATTCTAGCTGAAATGTCTGTAGCTCGATGTTCCATTCAGAAACCCTTCCAGCTGAGTTGGGGCTCCTGAGTACCCTCTCCAAGGGGTATGCCAAGACGACCTTGATGGGGTGGCCTTGGAAGTAGTGCCGCAGCTTGCGTGAGGCCACCAATAGCGCGAGGAGGAGCTTTTGAGGCATGGGGTACCGCACCCTCGCGTCCCGTAGCACTGTGCTGACGAAATACACGGGGTGCTCGACGAGGTTGAGGGTGCTGGCACTGCTTGCGTCCTCCAGAGGTCGAGGCATCTCTTGAGACGACGGACTCCTAGTGCTTGGTCGCCTGAAGGGGCCTCTCCTCCTCCGGGTGCGTTCTCCTGCCGCGGCTATTCCTTTCCGGCTGTGGTTGCGGCCTTCGCGAGGCCCTCTTGGCTCTGCTTCGCTTCAGTTCGGACGGTTGATGCGGCCTTGGCATAGCGCTCCTCCCTGACCGCTACCAGGGCTGCGCTAGCGGAGTAGGGGGTGGCTGCAAGGTAGAGCACCAGGGGCTCCCGAGGACGCGGAGCTACCATCATTGGTGGACTGGTAAGGTACCTCTTGAGGTCTTGGAATGCCTTGTCGGCCTCTTCAGTCCATTCGAAGGGGCCCTTTTTCTTCATCAGCTTGAAGAAGGGCAGCGCTCATTCCGCCAGCTTGGAGATGAAACGCCCCAGCGCAGTTACACGCCCGGTGAGCTTCTGCATTTCTCTAAGGGTCCTTGGTGGGCTCATGTCTTCGACTGCCTTGACCTTCTCCGGGTTGGCCTCGATGCCCCTGTGGGATACGAGGAAACCCAGGAGCTTGCCTGAGGGGACTCCAAACACGCACTTCTCCGGGTTGAGCCGTAGGTCCACTTCGTTAAAGCTCGCGAAGGTTTCTTCTAGGTCCTGTATCAGGGTCCTTGCCTCACGAGACTTCACCACAATGTCATCGACGTAAGCTTCTGCGTTCCTCCTGAGCTGCCGGCCTAAGGCGATGTGCATCAGCCGCTGAAAGGTCGCGCCTGCGTTGCGCAACCCAAATGGCATGCACGTATAGCAGTACACTCCACACGGGGTCAGGAAGGCTGTCTTCTCCACGTCTTCTACCGCCATCTTGATCTGGTGATAGCCCGAGAAGGCATCTAGGAAGCACAATAGGTCACACTCTGCGGTGGAATCGACTATCTGGTTAATGCGGGGGAGCGGAAATGGATCCTGCGGGTAGGCCTTGTTGAGGTTGGTGAAGTCGACGCACATGCACTCCTTTCCTCCCTTTTTCGGCACAACGACCAGATTAGCCAGCCAATCAGGGTAGTGGACCTCGCGGATAACTCCTGCCGCCTCTAGCTTCCGGATCTCTTGAACGATGAAAGCTTGTTTCTCAGTAGACTGCCGCCTTGCCTTCTGCTTCACGGGGCGCACATTGGGGCACACGTTGAGGTGATGCTCAATCACTTCCCTTGGGACCCCTGCTAACTGATCAGGTTCCCACGCAAACACCTTCTTGTTCGCATGCAAGAAACCGATCAGGGCTTTCTCTTGCTCGGGCTCGAGGTTGGCCCCTATGGTGAAGGTGGCGCTAGCGGACCCGTCCTCGTCGACTGGTACCTGCTTGGTTTCTGCCTTGTCTTGGGTGAACATCTGCTTCTTTTTAGCCGGTGCAGCCCCCTTGGGCTCGAGGGCATCGGTGTCAGTGGGCTGCGCCACCGCGGCCGCCCTGAAAACAAGCTGGAGCACCTATAGCGCATCCCTTGTGTCTCCTGACACGGTGAGGACGCCGCTGCTCCCAGGCATCTTCATGAGGTTGTACGCCGGATGAGTTGCTGCCATGAACTGAGCCAGGGCCGGATAGCCGAGGATGGCGTTCTAGGGGAGGCCGATGGGGGCGATGTCGAAGTCGATCAACTCCGTGCGGAAGTTGTCGCAGGTGACGAAGGTCACTGGGAGGCGGATCTGTCCCAAGGAGGCGGTGGAACCGGCTCCGACGCTCGAGAAAGGCCTGCTGGGTCGGAGGCGCTCCAGCGGCACATGGAGGAGGCTGAAGGCCTCCACCGAGAGCACGTTGAGGCCGGCATCACCATCGATGAGGGTCCTGGTGACGGCCACTTGGCAGATGGTGGGGGTGCACAACATCGGGAGCGCGCCCGAACCAATGGGGTTGAAGGGGTGGTCCTCCGAGTCGAAGGTTAGATTGGCCTCAGGCGCCACCCAGCCGGGGAGGGGCTTCTCGGCGCTTGGAGGCGGTGCTGATCCGGCGGGTGAACGGCTTGACGTAATGGCTCGAGGGTGGTGCCTGGGAACCACCCAGGAGAGCTGCGACGACGGGCGGTGCTGGTGCGGCGAAATGGGCGAGGAAGAGGTCGTGCAGCTCCTCCCAGGAGGTGACAGAGGCCGTCGGCATGTGGAGGAGCCACGTGCGCGGGATGCCAGTGAGGGCCATGGGTAACCAGTTGTCCATCACCCGATCGTTGCCCCCGGCTCCGAGGACGGCCTCCTCGTACACCAGCAGGAAAATCATCGGGTCCATCACGCCGCTGTAGTGCGGCGGCATCTCGGGCCTGAACTTGCGCGACCACTTCACCTGTCGCAAGGCGGGGGCCAAGGCCCGGAGCCCCCTGGCCCCAGTGTCGGCATCCGTTGCTGGAGCGGGCAGCGCGTTGTCCTCCATGAGGGCGGGATGTGATGTCGAGGGAGAGCGGGTCGTCAGGAGGGAGGACTCCGGCGCACCCCTACCTGGCGCGCCAAATGTCGGATTTCGGGTTCCGGCAGACCCTTGAGGTTCGAACACTGGGGTGCGCGCGGAGATCTCTCTCCTACCGATCTACGTCCAATCCTCTCGTGCAAACTAAGATGAAAATGATGAACAACACAAGAGACACGAGGTTTATACTGGTTTGGGCCACCGTTGTGGTGTAATACCCTACTCCAGTGCGTGGTGTGGTGGATTGCCTCAGGGGGCTGATGATGAACAGTACAAGGGAAGAACAGCCTCGCGAGAGGTGTTCTTGAGCTGGTGCGATGAACTGCTAGGGTGAGTTCAGTCGCCTCTCTCTCTCTCTGCTAGGGTTCTACCAGATTTCTAGATGTCTGTCTGCCGTCCCCCTCTCTTCTCGGTCTCTCCTTCCTTTGTGGAGGCTAGCTCTATTTATAGAGGCCCTGGGCCTCTCCCTGAATAATTGAGCAGGAAGGGCGCCAACAATTGGCCATTTTGAAGGGGAACATCTAGTACAAGTTATCCTGACCAAAGGTGGTCTTCGGCTGCCAAAAGCACTGGTGATGACGCTGTCTTGGGCTCCACGGTGACCTCCGTCCTGCCGCTCTGCTGGTCTTGGTCTCGTTGCACCCGAATGGCAACCTTTGCCTGATGCCTTGGCCTGTGCTTGCCCCTTTGCACCAAACGGGAAACAAGGACCCTGCGCAGGCCGGCGCCTGCCTGGCCTTGATCGTCATGGCTTGCGTCATGGGATCCTCATGAGGTACCCTTGCATTGATCTCTCCGCCTCCTTGCGAGCCTGCCTGATGAGGCTGCCTCTGAGGAAGCTTCCTGTCATCTGCCCCGCGAGGCTTGGCCCCTCGCGAGGGTCTTGAGCTTGCGCTGATGAAGATGGGCCGCGCTGGGCCCCCACTTGAGCCACGCCGCAGGCCGCAGGCAGGCAAGTCTGGGGACCCCCGTTCCCAGAACGCTGACAAAAAGGTGGCGGTCCGACCCATGGCAAGCCTGTTAATGACCTGTTCGCATATAGCCCATTTACAGCCCACTAACCCAGGGCCTGTTTACGGCCTATCCGAATTAGGCCCAGTAGCGTCATCTGGGCCGTCCAATATAATTCCAGCCCGTTTTAACTTCCGGTCCATGTATGGCCCATGACATATTTTGGCCCATATGAGGCCCTTAGTAACCCTCGGCCCATTAACGGCCCGTGGTAAAATTGATATGTAATGAACAGTGTATCACTTTATACCCATTAATGGCCCATTATACCGTTGAGCAGTTTCCAGCCCATGTTATCTTTCGGCCTTCTCAGGGCCCATTTATTCTTGGGCTCATTTCCAGCATTCATTTACTTTCAGCCTGTTACTGTCATTTTCTGCTTGTGGGCCAAATTCAGCCCGTGGTTACAGTCGGCCCGTTTGTGGCCTGTTAATACGATGGGCCGTTTTCATAGCATCATCAAATACGGCCGATTAACAACGGCCCGTTATGATCGGCCCATGAATGGATGATTTCAACTCTAGCCCATTTACGACCATAATGTGGTCTGTTATTGGCCCATGTTTGGCCAACCGATCATATGGCCCGTAGAAGGCCCATTGATGATACGGCCCGTAGAAGGCCCATTGTGTCTACGGCCCGTATAAGGCCCATTGTTTCTACGCCCCATAGAAGGCCCATTGTTTCTACGCCCCTTAGAAGGCCCATTGTTTCTACGGCCCGTAGGAGGCCCATGTTAACTACAGTAAATATGTAGCCCATGGTTAATGTGGCCTAGTTTTAAAAAATAGGCTATTACAGCCACTAGCAAACCGCGGAAAAAGAACTGCACTGACTACAAGAAAACAAATAAACAAGATAATAAGGAAATAAATAGGCAAGCAACTTACACTAGGTATCACGGCTATTCCACATATTGCATCCACTGGGCATCAAAGTTCGCCACCAGTGCAAATATAGGGAACAAAGCAGTATATAAACGCCGCAGCAAAACAAGTCCAGAACTGAAACCACTTCAGAAGAGCTCAAGAAACAATATCCTGGGTACCCGTAATGCTGGCAAGATGCTTAGCAAGATTATTAACTTTCTCTTGTTTGGCGCTTAAATCCTCCAGCACTTGCTGTTGCACTAGAAAGTATGCATCTGAATTCTGCAGGGACTTCCCCAGTCCTTCGGCTTCTTGTCGCATAACATTTGATCGATGTCTTTCAACTTGAAGTTGAGACTCAAGAAGCCTGACTAATTCAGGCAGCGAGTTCGAAGAGCTGGTGCCAGGAGTAGTAGCCAGTAACTCGAACACTACATCAAGACAGGACTTTGGGGTTGTCTCATTGTCTTCAATATAGTTTTTATCAGCTTTCTTGGAGACCAACAGGGATGTCTCACTATCTTGAACCTTATCTGTGGTACTTCCTGTACCATTGCATAACGGGGTACTCTTCTCCAATATTTTATCCGCATTCTAAAAGAGAAACAAACAAAGGCATCACAGGTTTACAATGTAGTATATGAAACTCATTTTGGTAAACAAGTTCAGTAGTAAGGTGGACTGGATAATAGCATGAAACAAACATATATCTATGTAGTATGGTCACTGTATGGTCTATATCATTCTAGTTTATGTTGTCAAATCAAGATAGTTACAGTTCCAATCATATCTATTTAAGACAAAGCAGCTTAGACAGAATATAAGTGTGGGAAACTACACAGCAATAACAACACTTGTAAGGTGCATGGCATGAGAATATAACTGTTTATTCAATTGGAACTGAAATCAACATAGATCAAGTTACAACAGCAAACATGTTAAAGAAACAGGTTAAAAACATACCTGTTGCGCCATTGGAGTTTCAATTGCATCCTTCAAATTTGAAATTAGTTGGTATGAGTAAATACAGTGATGCAAGAGTAAAGTAGTATGAACCATAGCTACGGAACCTAACCTAAGAACAATTCTTCTTCTGCTTTAAGCATTGACTTGGGGTTCGGAGTGGTGGTCCTCGTGCTTTGGGCACTGTAGTTGCCTTACTAACTGCTCGTGTTTGGGTGCTCTGTGGTGGAGACGGTGTTGTGTCAATGGGAACTGGGTTACTATCTGCTGGGGTTGGGGTTAGAAGGGGTGTAGCTGGTTCTCTGTCCAACTGGGTAGGGGTACAATCTGCGTGAGTCTGGGTTATGTGTGGTGGGGCTGGTTCTTGGGCAAGTACAACTGTGGTTCTATCTCCATCGACAGGTAGCACGATCTTTTCTGAAGACCGTGTTTTTACTCCCACAGATACTGCCATCACCCCCTCCAATTGAAATGGTTGATAAACAAGAAAAGTAGGTGAATGTACATACATTGTAAGATAGACAGGTGCAATGGATAGTAGGGAAGAAAACAGGGCATGAAATAATTCACATTTATGTTGTCTAACCAAACAGAATAGCAGGGCATAATTTCACATATATGATGGCTGATTAAACAGGATAGCATGACACAATTTCACATGTATGATGGCTAACTAAACAGGATAGAATGACATACTTCAAAATATGATGACTATGTAAACAGGATGACATGATATAACTATACGATGTGTCTATTAAAGTGGTTGGCATGCCATAAATAACAAACATGTCGTCGATGGAAACATGATGGCATGATATAATTCACGAATAGAATGACATAATTCAAAATATGATGACTATGTGAATAGGATGAGATGATATAACTATATTATGTCTTTAGAAAATGGGTTGACATGCCATAATTCAGATACATGCTGTCTATGTAAACATCATGGCATGATATAATTCAAATATATGATTTATATACTAAGGAAGTGAGCAGAGGGCAATCGCATATATGATGTGTCAACTAAGGAGATGGCATTCAATATTGTGTATATGATGTAAAAACTAAGCATTGCAATACAACATATGCATGATATGAGTAATATAACCCTCCCAAGTTTGAGCATACACCTCAGGGGATAATAGGACTGGTCATCTGCCCCTGAATCCTCCTCTGAAGAGCTATCTGTAACCAGCAAGATATCTGCTTCACCAGGTAGCATCATCTTCTCTGAAGACCTTGTTTTCACTCCAGATTTCTCCATCACCAATTCAAATGGTTGATGCACTGGAAGAGCAGTTGAATATACAAACATTGTCGACCAAAGCAATGAGAAATACAAAAAAAGTACGGCATGATATAATTCACATATATGACGCCTGGCTAAACATCAAGGCATTGCATAATTCACATATATAATGCCTTGCAACAAGATAGCATTGCATAATTCACATATATAATGTCTTGCAACAAGATGGCATTGCATAATTCACATATATGGTAATTAGACACTAAACAGGTGGCATTCACACAAAGCATGTCTAAACTAAGCAAATGACATAGCAATGTCAGATACCATACGCACGATATGAGCATCATAACCCTGCCAAGTTAGAGCATGCACCTCGGGGGGATAGGACTAGTCATCTATCTCTGAATCCTCCTCTGAGGAGCTATCTGTAACCAGCAAGACATGCGCTTCGTCAGATAGCATTGTCTGCTCTGAAGACCTTGTTTCCACTCTAGATTTTTCCATGATCGTGCCGAATGGCTAATGCCCAGGAAGAGTAATTGAATGTACTAAAATTGTTGACAAATTTAACATGTAATAAAAAAATGATTTCATGATATAATTCACATATAAAATCACTGGCTAACCAGGGTGGCATTGCAAAATTCACATATATGATGCCTGGCTAAACAAGATGGCATTGCATGATTCACATATACGATAAAGAAACTAAACAGATGGCATTGACACAAAGCATGTCTAAACTAAGCAGATGACATCTTGGATGTATACAGTAAGCAATGCAAGGCACCATATGCATGATATTACCAACATCAGCATGCCAAGTTAGAGAGAAGACCTCATGGGGTAAATAGGAGTGGTCTTCTGCTTCTGAATCACCCTCAGAACAGTTATCTTCCTCTTGATTACGATCTGAAATAGGTGGAGGGGGCCTGCCTTTGCACCCACCCTGGAGCGACATCTGCATGAAATTTTATTGCCACACAAGGATCGTCTCTTTTGCTCTACATGTTCAGTTCCATTGTGTACAATAACTGACATGCATAGGAATAAAACATAGTGAGATTATGTAAGGAGTGCATGCACAAATACAAAGTGATGGTAGCAAACTGTGGATAGACCCAAAACAAATGATAGCAGGCAGATAATAGCTTTAGTTAAAAAATATAGATAATGGCTCCTTTAATGTTTGTTTGCACCCAACATGAAACTCATAGTAGACACCCGAGATTAACCAGATAGTAGACAGATAGTACTGATTGCTGCCCCAATATGTACCCCACAACCATTTAAAAATTCAAGTTTCAGCATAATTTTGGACCTGGGTCGGAGTCTAATAGGTGAACACGATGATAAAGTAGCATGTCATCATATTAAGCGATGCATAACGTAAGCAGACACGGAAGAGTGCAACCTCTCTTGCAGACCCGTGTAGTCCTCAAGGTCATCTACTCAGTTGATGATGGTAATGCAGTTGTCGTGGCTGCCGGCGGCGGGGAAGAAGATCTGAGGCGGCGAAAGACAGTCTGGAGAGCGGACCCCTGCTGTGGTGAATCCTTCTATCGTTGGAGCAGCTGAGCTGGGGTGGAACACAACACCGCAGGAGCAGGACAAACCACACAAGGTTTTCTTTGACACATATCTGTAACAAAAGTAATTGTGTAAGGGCTTGTTTGAATTTGAGGATTCTAACAATGCAGGGATAGGAAATAGACAGGAATAGGATAGGAATGCACGTGCAAAACAGATAATTTAAAAACACAGGATTTGTGACAATCTGGGTGTTTGGTTCACAAGAATTGGAAGATCACAGGATGCAAAGAAGCATGTTGAGATTAAGCCAAACCACAAGAAGTGTACAACCTCTTTGGCGAAGCCATGCCGATCTCAGCGTGATTGGGTTGGCCGGTGAGGGTGCTCCAGCTGACTTGGCTGTCGGAGGAGGGGAAGAAGATGTTAGGCGTCTGGAGATGGAGCCCGAGGTACTGCTCCGCTATGATGGAGGGTTTCGTCATTGGAGCAGCTCCGGTGAGTTGTACGACGCCGAGGCTGAAGCAGGACAAGAGAGACAATGTTAACCCGAGTGGAATTCTAATAGCATCTCCAATAGATGGCATAAAATACATAACCACAAAGTGCTAGGTGTATACGTCAGCCGCTCATCTCTGAACTTAACTATGGAAACTGAATTTAACTGTCGAAACTGAACTTAACTGTCGAAACTGAATTTTGCTGTCGAAACTGAATTTTACTATCGAAACTGAACGCACTAGAGGTGAGGCTACAAGTCAGTCGATTGACTTTTTCATCTTTGGTCAGTCGATTTTGTAGCCTTTGGATACGAAATCAAGGGCCTGCAGTTCATCTTCAACCTCCACCCCCTGAGCCGCCAGCCACCACCGGCCAAACAGCCGCCCCCCCGCTGTCCGCGGCCGACGGTGCGCCATTCCGCCCACCCCGAAAACGCTCCCCACCACCGGTCCACCGCCGCCCCGGCCATCCCTGTAGGCCCCGTCGTGCAGAGTTTTTTCTCCGGTGATCCCCATGCCACCGCCCCACCACCGCCGGCGACCACCGCCCCCACCCTAAACCCTAAGATAGGTAGTGGGGTACCTCTCCGGCGAGCCCTCCTCCCCACTGCGGCTGGTTCTTCCTTAACTCCGGCGAGCCCCCCACCCCCTGAAAATCGACTCACCCAAAAGTTGATTCAGTCGACTGAAGTGTAGCTAAATCGGAGCAGCATCGCAAGCAAGAGCAAGAGGGAGAGCAGCAGCACGAGCAAAAGCAAGAGCGAGAGCAGCAGCGCGAGCAAGAGCAAGAGCTGACCAGACAGGGGACCGAGAGCAAGAGCATAGCAGCAGTGCGAGTGAGAGCTAAAGCAGCAACAGCTCCTACTGATGTGGACATCATCGCCGAGAGAGCAACGCCATGGAGGAAGTAGCTGGCGACACCAGCGTGGATGGAGCCGCGCCGTGTTGGCTCGGGACCGAGCGCCGGCAACACCGTGAGATCGAATCAAGAAGAAAATGCGGTGATTAGTGTACAACCTCTTTGGTGGCGCTGATTAGGCCGCAGCTTCATCCGAGGAAACAGTGATGATGATGCTCTTCCGGTGGTGCAGGTGAAGACGGCGGTGTGGGAATGGAGATGGTGCGGAAGATGAGGGGAACGTTGGGGCAGCTCCTTGGAGGTGGAGGACGGGGTGGCTGAACCGGTGGGACGACCAGATCGACGACGGATCTTCATCCGGTACGGTGGATGAGGGACGTCGAGGTGTTGCTGTGGACGACGTCGTCGGGGAAGAGGCTCCGGCTGGGTGGCGGACGAAGGAGGGTGTGGGGCTTCGCGGGTTTTGCCGGCCTCGGTGTACAAATGGGTGGGCGGATGGGATGGGAGTGGGGAACCATGGCTTAGGGACGTGCTTGTCCGAAATGTGGGGTAAGTTACCAAAGTACCCCCCACCGATTTGAGGCGGTTCTTTCGGTTCAGGGGTATCACGGGCATTTCACGTGTCAGGATTTCACAGGAGGTGGGAGTTTTCACGCGTGTTGTAATTTTGGAATAGCAAGGCACGGGTTGAGATGGAGGGAGTTGTCAGAGCACAGCGAGACAAAGATACTCCCTCCGTTTCTTTTTAGTCCGCATATAAGGTTTGGTCAAAGTCAAACTTCGTAGAGTTTGACTAACTTTATATTAAAAAATATAAACATTCACAATATGAAATCAATATTACCAGATGCATAATGAAACATATTTTCATACTATATATTTTTAGTATTGTAGATGTTCTTACTTTTTTATATAAATTTGGCCAAACTTTGTGTTGTTTGACTTTGACCAAATCTTATATGTGAAGTAAAAAGAAACGGAGGGAGTATATCTTAAATATTTTGGGCTGACAAGGCGCGGGTTGAAGAGGCGGGAGTTTCGCAACACGATAGACAAAGACGCTAGCTTGAAATTTCGACATAACAAGGCGCGGCTTGAAATTTCGGGAGAACAAGCTTAACATGTACCTAAAAAGATAATTTAGACTAGTATGATATACTACGTACAATATGTTTAACATGCACAACACACACACACACACACCATTTAGACTAGTAACGTACGCGTGCATTGCACACATGAGATTTGGCAACCAAATTATGAATAAATACCACATTGTAGCATGTAAGCTTTGAGTCATATATGCATGATGTAGATGTTCGTTTAATTCTTATAGTTCATTTCACTCAAAATCATCTAGTTTTTATAAGAAAGCTAATCTATTTTAAGATTCATGGAATTGTGCGTTGTAAGGCATAAAGTAAAAACAAATCATGTAGAAAAAACATTTGGGCAATCATGATACGGAAGATTCTAGAACAAAGACGAAGTGCTTGTGTTTTGAGGTTTGTGCATTATGCTTAAGTTCAACCATAGAGTCTTCTAGATTGTACATGTGGCAAAATCTGGTGGAATCTAGATGATATCCAACGGCCAGTAGTGCTCAAATTTGCCAGCTTTGCACCATCGGATTGGCCTCATCCAACGACCATCTTTCAAAGTTAAAGTTATCCGCACACTATATAAAAAATATAAAATGTAATATATATATATAGGGGTATAGATATAGATATGTGATGCGAAAGCCACCCAACATCTCCAATTAGAATAGTTTGTCCATGCACGGATGCAATGTGGACAAATGATGTCTGTCATCGGTATCTCAAATTCAAACCAATCTGACCTTGTTCAATGTGTATACATTGCAACATGCTTGTTTCCAAACCACACCACGCAGATCTCCGTTATATTCATGCATGCATGGGTGTCAAACATCATGATCTCTTATTCAAAAATTTGAATTCAACTTTACATTGATTATGACCTCACCTAGTCTTTTACACCCACACATTGGTCTTCTCTTTATAATTGTACCACTAAATTTCTCTCGTGCATGCATGCACACACACTACCAGTCGGCATTATCCATCGCACACATGCAATCTTTTCCTTTAGGTCGGTCTCCCATGAAGGCACACGCACACACACATCCCCCTCTCCATCATATCGGGCATTCTTTATCTCTGACGTGCATGCGCAACGATCGATGTTCCTCTATGTGTCTGTGTGTGTGTGTGTGTGTAGTAGGTCTTTCATAGTTTTCCACATAAACCGATCAATCTATATATCTAGTGAGGTCTCACCCTCGTTCCCGCATCCACATCGATCAATCTATACCTCTCTATATAGGATTACATATGTAGCTAATACACCCACATTAATTATATATCCAACGCCCCCCTCTCATCATCCATTCCTTCCGCTTCATCTCTCAGACGCACACACAATGGCCAAGATAGGGGGCAGCAAGGGCCCTGCCCCCCCTAACATCACTATATATCGAGGCTAATATGAATGTGATCATTAGAAAATTGCTGGTAAAAATGGTTTAAGTTGATGAATTGGCCCTCCTCATAAAGGATTGGCAATGCTTGCCCCCCTAGCTCATGGGATATTTTTTTCATGGATCCTCCACTGCGCGCGACAGCGCATGTTCTCGCCCCCTCTCTCTAAATATCGATCTCGCAGTTGTGCACTCCTTCATAGTCTCCCTCCACTTGCCCCCTCGCACCATCTTCTAGCCCCCCACCGGATTTTGGCACATGTACAATCTAGCGGACTCCATGGTTGAACTTAAGCATAATGCACAAATCTCAAAACAACAGTGGTTCTCCTTTGTTCTAGAATCTTCCGTATCGTAACTGCCCAAACTTTTTTTCTAGTTGAATTGCCATTCTTTGTTTGTACTTTATGCTTTACAACACACAATTCCATGAAACATAAAATAGATTAAGGGCTTCTTTGATTCAAAGGATTCTCGAAGGAATTTTGGAGGGTTCTAATCCTTAGGAATTTTTCCTATCTTGGTTGTTTGATTCGTAGGATTGTAAACCATAGGAATTTTTTCCATATGATTCATTTGCACTAGATTTCATAGGAAACATCCCATCCACTCAAACCTCTTTGAAAGAATTCTGTGTTTTTTCTATGCACAATCAAACACTCGTACCATCCCGTAGGATTCAAGACGACATTCCACTCTAATCCCATGTTCTTCCTATTCCCGCGTTTTGGAAATCCTACGAATCAAAGAGGCCCTAGGTTTTTTATAAAAACTAATTGATTTTGAATGAGATGAACTATAAGAATTAAACGAAGGTCTACATCAGGCATATACGACTTGGAGCTTACATGCTATAGTGTGGTATTTATTCATAATTTGGTTGCAAAATCTGACACGTGCAATGCACGTGTACCTTACTAGTACTTCGAGTATGTGCAAAACACAATGGCACACTACACATTGTCTCTCTTACAGTTCATGAAGCCACGTGGGCACTGGCACATGTGGAGGCGTTGTCGCGACATCCTTGTGTGGATTGATCACAGTGACGTGATGCTGGTTCCAGAAGAATGTACTCGTCCTCCCCGAGCCGCACTGGCGGTACATGCACGAAGCGAAGATGTGCACGCATGCCACGCACGCACTCATTCCCTCGCACGCACATGCGGGTACATGGATGGACGCAATTTTGTACCAAGATCCACCCCATGTGATAATTTGACGCGTGTAAAGTCCTTCACTTCATTGATGGTCAATTAATACAACATGTTGGTGCCATGTCATGGCACCAAGCCAAGTTTCATGATTTTCATGCATGTTTCGGATTTACAGGAATTAAAAAACCAAGTTTCTCAGTGTTTCCAGCCGAGCCATGATGCCCAGATGTTTGAATTTCATTCCATTTCTCCTTATTTTGCTCCTGTGTTTCTTATTTTGCGTCGGGTGTTTCGCCGGACGTGTCACTTTCTCTGCGAGGCATGAATAGAACAATACTAAAAATGAGATGACTAGCAAATTAGATCATTCATTATTGCCAATAGAACAATGCCTCTTGCTAGTAATATATAATAAGAGTAGAGAGTAGAGGATATGGCACTGGGCTGCCGTGTTTCGTGCTCCTCCGTCGTACTACTCCAGTGGAAAACTTGAGTATACCGCACCGTTCTTTGCTCCTCCTTAGGTCGTCGGCACATTTATACGAGCAGTCAAATCACAAGGCCCCGCCTTCCAGCAGTAATGAGCAATCAAATCACAAAGGCCCTCGCCTCTCGTGAAAAGGACCAAGCTAGACTGCCCCACCCTCTTGCCTTTTAAAAAATGTATACATTTGTACAGTAGTAGTATCGATGGATTGCGCCATGGAGCGAAACTATGCATACACTATATGACACTACCCACTATGAAGGTACTAGTAACATATACTAGTAACTGGTCTATGTTACTCTCCACTATGACCAGCCAAAGTCGAGGCGCGGATACCAATGAGGGCCTGGTTGTGTCTATACTTGGATAACTCACCGGACTGCATGCGCACCAGGCAGACGAAGCTCGTGTCGTGTTGGTGCCGTGTGCGTTCCGCACATTAACCAAAACATCGCGCCTCCATCTTAGCCTCCGTGTTTAAAACATCTCAATCTCAACGCCAAGGAGCAACGTGAAACCTATGATAGAGCCAATCAGATGGTTGAGAACACTACAATTCGTAGCTACAGATGCGTGTGTGAGAGAGGACAAGTGCGTGCATGCACCTCTTCTCAGAGTACAACTGTATGTGGGTGGCATCGGCCTGGGGAGCAGTGATGGTGCATGCGAGAAGTCCCGAGAGATAGGTGTAATGTGTCTGAAAAAAAGACTAGTCTATAGCTCGCCACGAGGCTATTCCTGTCGAACGCCAAGCGTAAGATATGTATCCGATGGTGCTAGTTTTTGCACGTACACAACAGTAGAAAAAGAACTAGTAGTACCATGGCATATGCTACACCACAGCCGAGAAAACGTGCCGACGTTACGCCATCCGGGAATAGTGCCGCACTTCGAAACTAGAACCGTCAATAAATCTTGAGCGCGTCTCGTCACATTCCAAATTACTACTACTACCATGCTATATTTAATTGCAAACCTGTTCACACCGATCACAACCTAAACGGTTTCCCACTTAGGAGCGTATTAGTAGTACTTGGTTATAAATACTACTATGGTAAGATGACTGCACATTCCTCCTCAACTCCTCATCCACAAGAAACAATCAAGCCATAGCCAGCATGAGTTCTGGGTCGAAAGATTTCCAACAGGGAGAGGTGAGCATGGAAGAGGAAGCACGAGAGATGTCCCGCCTCGCCACAAAAGTAGCCGACATGTCCAGCCGCGCAGAAGTAGCAGCACAGAGGTCCCGCCGCGACGCCGAAGCAGCACGGAGGTCCCGTCGCGCCGTGGATGTAGAAGACTGGTCTGGCCACACCGCGGAAGCAGCAGAGATGTCTCGTCGCGCCGCCGAAGCAGCAGGGAGGTCCCGCCGCGCCGCGGCGGCCTGGGAAAATTTCTCGCGAGCAGGCGAGGACTCTTATAGGCGCATGCATGCGATAGTCCATAGCCAGATGGATCAGATCTCCGGCTGGGCGAGGATGCAGGACGAGGCTACCGGCGTCATCTGGCAACTCGGGGAGGGCAATGTGAAGCTCCGGGGTGAGCATGACCTGCTGAGGGTGAAGATCGCCGGAAGGGCGAAGCAGGAGGAGACCGTTGCCGTGTTGCAAAGGACGGGCATCATCATCAAGAAACTTATGGACAAGAATGCCATGCTCCGCATCGAGTGCAACAGGCTGGTGGAGGAATCCATGGATGCTGCCAAGCAGCGTATTAAGGACATGAAACTGATGAAAGAGATCATCGCCCGCCACGAGAACTAGTCTCCGCGACCTGCAGCACATAAAGAAAGTAGAGATCAGCGAGCCAGATCATTGTATGCGTCTTCCTTCTTCTTTTGCCCTTGTGTATTTCGGGCGTAGCCGCATGTGGATTTTTTAATTATCTTCCTAATTATGTAAAACAATTATTATCCACTCTCGTCGTCCTTATATATATTCATCAGTCTTGCTATAAGTCGCAGTAGATGCTATATAGGTATGTCGGATCTTACATCAAGATCCGTGCAAAATTTTCTTTTCAGATTTTCTTTTTTCTCTTAAATCTCAGTCGAGTGAGACATTAAACAGAGGCTCAGGCGCCATTAATGGTACCTTGGGAGAGAGGTGGACGGCAGATGGAGGTCAAAGGGCTCTCCTCCCGATAAGCATGCGCAGGTGTGTGATTGCACGCCTCCCGTACTCAAATAGCTACCCTGCACGGCGCCTCCTAGCTAATAAAAAAGGGGACGCATGGTGGCACGTAAATGGTAAATAGAATGCCCACAGTTTCAATAATACTTGTGTTTCCGATTGTAACATGACAGCACTTGTTCCAAAATGACTTTGTTGATTGTTAATGTGTGTGCCTTTGCAAATCGGACAGCAAAATTACCACAGCATGTCGGTGCCATGTCATGGAACCAAGTCAAGTTTCATGATTTTCATGCACGTTTCGCATTTACAGGAATTAAAAAACCAAGTTTCTCAATGTTTCCAGCCGAGCCATGACGCCCAGATGTTTGAATTTCATTCCCATTTCTGGCATGGGACCTAGAAATTTACCCGAGGACACACATGTGATTTTTCAACCAACTTTGGTGCACTGGAGCATGTGCTTGTATTTAAAATTTGAATTATGCACACAAAGGTGACACGTTCCCTCTCAGAACCGCGAGCCTTCTTGAGAGAAGCTCCGGTTTGCAAGAAACTTATACCAAAACTTGTTCCTATTCTGCATTTTTTTACCACGGAATGGTAGTACCATGACATGACACCATGCCAAGTTTCATGATTTTCAGGCGTGTTTTGGATTTACAAGAATTTAAAAACCAAGCTTCTCAATGTTCTCGGCCGAACCACGATGCCCATATGTTTGAATTTCATTCCCATTTCTTGCATGGGACCTAGAAATTCACCCAAGGACACACATGTGATTTTTCAGTCAACTTTGGTGCACGGGAGCATGTGCTTGTAGTTCAAATTTGAATTATGCACATTAAATGACCAGAAACTCAATTAATGTATAAAAAGGCCAAACGAACCCGGAATAATTCCAAAATTTAACAGGGCACTCATATAGTTCTATGTTGCCTCTGTAAAGAAAATCTGGCGGTAGGCAGCGTATATTGTTTCACACACGAAGGTATAAAGAAATAAATAAATAAAGAAATTAGCCCTATTTAATTCTTGGGTTCTTATTATTTATGCCACTAGTTGTGTATCACTACTAAGTTTTGCCATTAGAAGTTACAACTACTCAAAAAATGCCATCGATCCGTGAGATGCCTTCTCAAAAATGCAATTAGATATCTAAAAAATGCCATCATTAAGTTAGATGTTTGCTCAGAAATGCCATTAGACATTGTTATTTTCACATCAAACCCCGTTGACCATGTTACATGAAAAAATAAGCTGATTCTCACAATGATAAGTTAATGGTGTCCAGCACAACACACCCCTCAAATAAAACTAAGCACCCTGGAATTCTTTGACAAAACTAAGCACCCTGAAATTCTTTGACAACTAAACTGCTGGCTATATGATGTTGGCCATATATATTGTACGTATATAATGTCAAGAAACGAGTGGTAGTACTATACCAACTAAAAGATGAAATGTATGAAATATAACAAGAACAAACATAACATAGTTCTGCTGGGGGCTCAGCACAACACACCCCTCAAATAAAACTAAGCACACCAGAAATTAAACTAAGCAACTAATCTGGTAGACACTGCATTAGAACAACCATGAGAAACAACACTGCCACCTTACTCGGAGTCCTTGTCCACGTCCTCGACTTTGTCCTTGTCCCTCTTCCTCTTGGGTGATACTTTTTTGCTTGAACCGCACACTTGGCTCTTGCTCTTCATCCAACCCTTGTAGATATTGAAACAAAGGTAGCCATCCATTGCAGCGTAGTGGATGTGGTCCATATCTAGTACATTCCACTGCCATGCATGATGATGAAACATGTACAGAGGTTTCTCTAGTTTACCATAGGAAGGATGAACCATGGCTCCTGCCAGGGTCAGCATCGAAGGCTGATCAAGGGAGGGCACTAGCCCTTCCTTTTGGAGGTCGAAGGGGTCACCTACAATGAGACCTATCCGACCCAGGATTTCCTTGTTGTTCCTAAAGTCTATAGTAACGAATTTGACTCGGCCGCCCTTGAGGAACTCCTTAAATTCCTTACACTCAACGTCGGCATGGCATATGTGGTAGACCAAGCATAAGTCATGCACGCAAACCTGGATCACGGTGGGCTTCTTCTTCTCTTCCTCCTTTAGTTTCTTCTTGCTTCCCAGGACTGTGGTGTACTCAAAATCTAGCCCAGCGACCCAATCATCATTTGAGTTTTCAAACATGCGTTCGAAGCTAGCAAGGCATTCTTTCACCGTTGTAGAAGAACAGGTGTAGATGATGTCGAACTCATCGCCGGTGATGGTTCTAACCTTGTACTCACTGCCGATCATGGAGATTTCGGATGCCATGGATTTGGGAGGAGGGTTAGGATTAGTGGAACTATCGTAATGTGAAAGGACGGGGCAACTAGGAGCGGTTTATCGATTGTAAAAATGTCGGGTGGAGGGGCGCGTGCGAATGGCAGGGTAGTGGCTTGCCTGGTGGATAAATGGATTCATGCACAGTACTATGGGGGCCCAATTAGATGTCATGTCTACTCGACGCCCAATTAAATGGATTTCGATGTCATGTCAAGCGTCGGGAAAATTACAGGTGATACGAAGCTTTCCATTATCCCATGACACGGGCTTCTGAGAGCCCTTGGATCTGAGATCGAACGGTTGCTTGGCGTGATTCTAGACCTATCGGTGAATATCCTATCCTGGAGGGTTATTCTGCAAATTTTCAGTAACTTAGCATGCGACCATTTGATCTCAGATCCAAGGGCTTCCAGCAGCCCGTATCATGGTCGCGCCTACCACGACCGTCGCCTCGCTCGCGCGGTCGCGCCCTTGGAGATTTAACACGGTGCGTTAGGCTATCTGATGTTGGCATGTCATACATAGTCATCACTTAGTCACTCATACAACAAGGTTAGCTATAAGGTTGGCTATAAGAGTATTTTTTGTTTACTTCTCTCTATCTCTTTCTTCGTAGTATTTATTGCATTTGCCAAGGAGTGACCTCTTCCAATGAAATGGTGCTTAGATGAGGTGATATGGGCATTAAATGGCTTAGCAACTCAAGTCCCCAATGCATAGGTGCTTAGTTTTTTATTGCTAAGTTTGCTTCATCTAGGTACACGCGTTTAGCACCATTTCTTCCTGGGGTCACCAAACTAGTCTCTCTCTTCTTAATTAACTTGCCACATCAGACTTTATGCCTATGTGGCAGGCTTAGCACCTATAGGATCAAGTACAATAGTGGTCTATAAGCCCGCTTTACATGGCATTTTTGCATATGTGGGGGAAAGAGGCAAGGAAAACGTGGAGGAGTGGGCTCTCAAGCAAGAGCCAGCCTCTACATGGTGGAACATCGGGAGAGGCACCTGTATGGAGATGATCAGGAATTGGGAGACTCAAGCCGGTCGTAGCGTCGTAGTTAAAATGATAATGGCAAGTCAAATCACCAAGCCCCACCTGTCCAGCAGTAACTCGCTGTCAAATCACACAGCCCTACGTTTGCAGCAGCCTACTCCCTCATTTTCTCGCGTCTCTGTCGAACCGACTAGGCAGAACTGCCCTGCCTACCGTGCGGGAAAAGCCCCGCCCTCGAATTTTAAATAGTACGGTATACTAATTTTGTATCCATGGATTGTGCCATGGAGCAAAGCCTCAAGAAAACGGCGGTACACATGTACGGAGTATACAACACTCCCGTAGCGTTCGCGTCGCACCCCAGACGGTCGGTCGGTCTGGCACGCCGCTCTCCGAATGGAACGCGCGTCATATTGCGTTTGCACACACATGTGGGACCGCAATTGAGAACCGACCATAGGCACACTCCCCGGCCCCGCAAGTCGGCTGAGTTAATAGAAGCACATACTCCACCTTGGTACCTGGACGATCCCTGCAAGACACGGAAGATTAGTTCATCCATGCATGTGACCAGACTCCAGCAGACACGCCTGGATTGGCTATCGTCTACATATCGTGCAGGTTGTGTTGTGCAGGGTTGTAGTTCTGGTGAGAAATCTAAAAAAAGGATCCTTGTCATCTCGCAAAATTAGGTGTCATGTGCTTCGGATCACTGCGAGGGTTAAATAGCGACAACTGAGTTGGGCTAGTCATTGGGGGCACATGCACGAAGACTACTCGGCTGCCATATAGGTCAAGCCGGCTATATTAATTAGGACATCTATCGATGGACCCCTTTTCTAAGAGTTTATCTTTAATTTGAGATTTGATCCTCGTCTAGTTTGTCCATCGGGATTCATCTTGTCTCCTTTGGGCAGTGAGGTTACGATTTCTTGTCATGTGGCATTTTTTCGTGTTATATGTTATAATCCGGTGCTTCAGATCAAAATGACGACAACTGCGCCTATGGGGCACGTGCATGAAGACTTCTCGACAGTCATTGCCGAGGTCAAGCCTGCTCCAACCGGTACACAAAAGAAAACTAGTACTCCACTATATAGGTAGGAGCCTCCGCGCTTGCTTGCTAGTGTTGCTCTCTTCACACTGTCTCGTCCTCTCCAGATCTAAACACGACAGCGATGGCCACACTCTCTCTCTCTACTCACCGCTGGTCATAGATCCAGCCGGATCCTCTCCGCCCGGGAAGGTGAGAAGGTGCAACGTTCATGCGGTCGTCCTCGGCGACGGCTCTTACCCACTGCCGGCGCATCCCGATCAGCATGCCTTGCCGTTCTCTCCAAGCATCACTGGTGAGGGAGGGCCTCCCACCCCTTCTTCCTTGCTGTCGTAGTGTGGGCAGATCCGGCCTCCCGCCGCCCACCTAGCGACATCCCGGCGACCCTCAGGTATAACTTCCTTCCAAACCGGCCTTGATCTACTTCCCGAGCTCCTAACATCACTGCATTTGTATCTTTTACTATTTCTCAGGCCCCGTCGTGTAGATAGGATCGATCGGCTATTCAAAAACCACCTAATTTTTCACTGTTAAGAGGTAAAACTAGTTCATGCACTCGAATCTAGTAGTACTTGGTTCAAACAAGGAAGAAAGGGGGTGGGGTGGGGGAAGATTTGTTACCTAAATCTAGGACTTGGTCGAAAGAGGAAATAATGGGGGCGAAAAGTAGCAGAGACTGGCTATCCAACTAGTCTTAGGTCTAATAGGGAAATAAAGGGAACGCGGTACAAACTCAATATAAACCCAATCTATTGGTTGAAAAAGGAAAGAAAGTGGGGACTGGGGGACAAGTCAACAGAGTAAGTCCAGCACTAGATTTGCTAGCCTCACATAGTATAAGGTGGCTATATACCAAACAAAAATGGGACCAACCCAGATATCCTCTTCTGATGTTTGTTGCCCCGAGCCGCTCTTATGTAATGCCACTGGTAAAATGTAGCAGTCGCACTGTTAAAAGTAAGGAGACGTTAAACCAATGTTGTTTTCAATGTAATGCCTCCAGTAATATGAATCAATGGCACTTTTTTTCATGTCCTGCTAAATTCCCCATTAAGATAAGTTGCTTCTTTTCGTTAGAGATGCAACTGTCCTGGTCCGCCTACTCTCCAGGAGCTTCACGACCAACCTTGATGTTGCTCAATTTTATTGCAGCTAATGAAGAAGCTCTGTGGGTTTCATTTTCTGATGGAAATGGAACCTGGGCTGGAGCCCTTTTCTTAAAAAAAAAGAAGAAGTTGCTAGCTCATGGGACATTGCTTCATTTTAGGTGAACTGCAGCAAAAGGTCCCATGAATTGAACCATCCATGTTGGTGATTGGTGTCATCCCTTCTACGATGGCGTTGACTGCAGATATGGTTCGCATCACGAGGTATGTTCCTTTTTGGTCTGACCGTTTACCAAAGATCTTGCATGTTGATCCTGCTCTTGTGCTACTATTTTGGCACTGCCATGATAAAGCAGTAATGTTATTATTTTGCACCTTAATCTAGTGGCACTATTAATTTGAGGCAATGTTTTGGCACCGCTAGTGCCACTATTTTTTTATATATCGAAAGATGGGGTTCCCTCCGATTTCATTAAAGAAACCCAACCATAGAGAACCATTATACGACAACATCTCAGTGTAAACGGGCAATTATGCAACTACTACTAGAACAGACTGAGTACTAGCAGGAGACAAGTTTGCCACATAAGCTAGGCAGGTAGGGGGACGCAGCACCAGCTCGACCAAGTTTGGATTACAACCCAAATGCTACCATAGAAACATCAGGGGGAAGATAGGGACTGAAAGAGCCAGCTTCAGCATCCCAATCTAAGCACCCCCGACCTTCATCCTTGCGACGCACGGTACACCTTGTTTGCCACCTACTCGACCCTAGTGTCACTGATAAAATGAAGTAATAATACAGTTAAAATAGAGCGAGTGTCCTCTGTATCATTTCATTTCCAATGTAGATAAAGAAAGTGCTTCTCTTTGTTAGTGTATGTTTCATCAACTAGTCCCATTGTTAATGTTTAAGCGTTTCTGCAAACTGGGATGCTTAATTTTAGTTGATCTGCACAAAAATAGAGATTTGAATGTCTCAAGGCCCCTCCTTGTACTACCGTTGTACACTGATGTTCATCACTGGCAGAAGGTGTATCGGGGAGACTTGGTTCGATTTCCAGTATGATGTAATATTTTCTTCTGTTTATTAGTGTATGTTTCATCAACTAGTGCCACTATAATCTAATCATGCCTTTTCATTATTTGTGCAAACAGGGTTATTCAACTGCATTTTGGTGGAACTGCACAAACATACGGATGGAACCGGCATATATGCAGAGTGTGAGGTGCCAAGTAAAAATTACCGACACCAACCCTGCTCCATCTAAGCATTGGCATCCACCAGCATCAGTGGGATGTGTGGCGCTCACTGTGGACGGATCTTTCTCGGCAGCAAATCCTCTAACCAAATACTAGTAGCTTAGACTTAAAAAAATACTAGTATCTTATATTGGCAGTTTTCTAGGGGTGTACTCTTTTCTAAAAGAAGCACCAATCTATTTTTATTTATTTGTACACAGTGTCACAACTTTGACCCAAAGGTACAGAGCTATTTTAGGGTGACTGGCGTAGTACTCAGAGACTGATTGTAAGCATGATTTTTATTAGTTGTCACACTGATTGTAAGCATGAGCAGATGTAAGATTAGGTTAGTGTGAAGCTTACCTTAAACCCTACCGACGCCATTGAAACGAGGCGAGCATCGAGGGAACCATGGAGAACGGCGGGGAAGCGACGTCACGCCATACGGCCTCCTCTTGCCGTGGGAGAATGAATACTCATGTGGCTCCGGCTGGCTCTGCACCCTCACGAACGGCACACCGTACTCGATCGATTTGTTATCCTCTGGGTGCTCGACCTTCGACCTGTACGTCCACCACATCCGCCTGACTTTCGCCTCGTGTGAATCTGTCTGCTCCATCGCCTAGAGGAGATACTCGATGAACTGAAAGGACTGTGGCATGACTGCCCAGGAGTACATCGCCGCCCTCACCGCTGTCGTCTCGCTCTTTCGCATACATTGCCACATGGCCCTCACCGTCCTCAAAATCTCCCACTCATTGTCAAACCAAGTAAGGATCTCCTTCAACCTGGCTAACTTTGCCTGGTCGCCACCGGTGATCTGCCAGATTCGCTGCTGCATCTCCTCCATAGATGTCCTTCTGAGTGGTCCGGTGCTAGCTTTGGAAGATGGGAGGAGAGATGGTGGTCTTGCAATAGAGAAGAGGGAGAGGCGAGACGGTGATTTTGGAATGGAGGTGATGGAAAGGAGAGGTTCCCCTGCCTTTCGGTCGCTGACAGGTTGGCCCCGCTGTCGGTATCAAATCCGGCGGATCTCGGGTAGGGGGTCCCAAACTGTGCGTCTAAGGAGGATGGTAACAGGAGGCAGGGGACACGATGTTTTACCCAGGTTCGGGCCCTCTTGATGGAGGTAAAACCCTATGTCCTGCTTGATTATTCTTGATAATATGAGTAGTACAAGAGTTGATCTACCACGAGATCAGAGAGGCTAAACCCTAGAAGCTAGCCTATGGTATGATTGTATGTTGTCCTACGGACTAAAACACTCCGGTTTATATAGACACCGGCGGGGGCTAGGGTTACACAAGGTCGGTTACAAAGGAGGAGATATGCATATCCGTATTGCCTAGCTTTCCTTCCACGCCAAGTAGAGTCCCATCCGGACACGGGGCGAAGTCTTAAATCTCGTATCTTCATAGTCCAACAATCCGGCCAAAGGATATAGTCCGGCTGTCCGGAGACCCCCTAATCCAGGACTCCCTCAGTAGCCCCTGAATCAGGCTTCAATGACGATGAGTCCGGCGTGCAGTGTTGTCTTCGGCATTGCAAGGTGGGTTCCTCCTCCGAATACATCACGGAAGAGTTTGAATACAAGGATAGTGTACGACCCTGCAAAATAAGTTCCACATACCACCATAGAGAGAATAATATTTCCACAAATCTAATTCGCTGACACGTTTTGGCATCATGAGATCACGCCACGGCCCGGTAATTATTTGAACCGTTTAACCAGCCCCACACATAACGCGAGGCGGTTTCTTGACACATCTTGTCAAAGCAGAGATTGTGTTCCCCTTATCACGGGATTCTCATCAATACAAACACGTGTAACCCAACCATGCCATCAATTACGGCGCTTGGGGGATAAGCAAGTTTTACCAGGCTAGTGGGGGCGCATAGTTTCGTCCGCCCTTATAAAGGGATAAGGTTTCACCTTTTTCTACCCACGCCTTCTTCCTCCTTGCTCATCCATTCTCGCGCACTCGAGCTCCAGTGCCCAAGTCCACATCCTTCTCCTCAACTCTCTCCAAACATGTTCGGAGCGGGAGGCAAGTGGATGGTCTCCTCCGTCACGGAGGGACACATCAAAAAACTACGTGAGGCCGGATACTTAGCCGCGGATATCGCGCACCGGCTGCCAGCCGCGGGGCGGATCGTCCCTACCCCGGAACCTCACGAAAGGGTGGTTTTCCTCCCCCACTTCGCCCGCGGACTGGGGTTTCCCCTTCATCCATTCGTTCGCGGCCTTATGTTCTATGATGGGCTGGACTTTCATGATCTGGCCCCGAATTTCATCCTCAACATCTCGGCATTCATCGTCGTGTGCGAGGCTTTCCTCCGCATCCGGCCCCACTTCGGCCTGTGGCTGAAGACCTTCAATATCAAGCCGAAGGTAGTAGGCGGCCAACAAGCGGAATGCGGCGGAGCCATGGTGGGCAAAATGCCCAACGTTATGTGGCTTGAGGGCTCCTTCGTGGAGACCTTAAAGGGGTGGCAATCGGGGTGCTTCTACATCACCGAGCCACGCGACACCAACTGGGTGGTGGCCCCCGAGTTTCGATCCGGAATCCCCATGCGGCTCACTTCCTGGAAGGAGAAGGGCCTGTCCTGGGGTTCATCGGTGGCGCTGGACGGACTCCAGAAGTGTATCCAGAACATGATAAGCAAGAAACTTAAGCTTGTCAACATAGTCCAGGTCATGCTCTTCCGGCGGATCCTCCCGTGTCAACAACGGGATTTTAACTTATGGGAGTTCGACCCGGCCCAGCACCAAACTCTACGCGAGCTCTTCGACAGGACGCATAAGGACGTCTGCTGTTCAAGGGCGCTGAGGTCCCTCCTTCTCTTACCGAGGACCGCGGGCTAAGCGTGAAGCGCCCTGCGAATCCGGTGAGTTCTGTACATCGGGTTGGGTATTTATTTCCCATAGCTTAACCATGTGCAGGGTCTGAGCTCCCATGCCTTTGACAGGACTGGGTGGAGACATCGGAGCAGATTAACTGTCCGGCCCCTCTGCCCGAAGACCCTACAGACGCTCTCCTGACGGAGATGCGGACTCCGGCTCCTTATAAGGTGTCGGAGAGGACCAAGAAGAAGGCCAAGGGAACCCGAAAGAGTTCCCGGCGCCAGGTGGTATCGGACTCATCGTCCGATAACTCCGAGACGCACTCCTCCCGTGAAAATGAGGAGGAGGAAGATGAAGACTCTCCCCCTCCAGCTGGGGGAGACAAGAAAAGGAAGGTCGCCCCAACCGGGGAGGCCGAAGGGTCCAAGAAGGGAAGGACTCTCCTTCCGGACTGTTCCACCACAGCCGCCGATGGCGAAGACAAGTGGTTGCTTAGGGCCAAGCCCCTGGCGAAGTCGTAAGTATTCGGATACCAGAGTAACTCATAGCATAATTTTGTTGCACTGCTTCCCCTAACGTCGAATATGATTATGCAGTCCGCCCCAAGCCCGTATCGGCATATCATTGTCGGACTGTTCCTTGGACTCGTCGGACATGAATAGTGATAGACTTCCAACCACCTCCTCTCCTTGCCCTACGGACAATGCCGAGGTATTGTCTCAAGGGGCACTGAGCCAGGGGGAGACAGTCCCGGAGGCGCCTCAAGGCGACCTTCTAGACTCCAGGAGCAAAGGGAGCAAGGCTCCCAGGGGCTCCAAGTTCGGCCCTCAGTCGGACACCGCGCCGGAACCTCCAGCAGTTCTAGACTCAGGCAGGCGGCCTCTTCCAAGAGGGCAAGCCGTCCATGCCGGTGACCTCTGTCCATCTAGAGGTACCGGACGAATTGCTGGGAGCGCTTCGCGGCGCTTCCATCGACGAAGAGCACCGCACTATTATGAGTGCGGTGATCAAGAAGGTTCAGTCCGCCAAGAGCGGACTAACTGAAGCCTATGCCAGCCTTCTAACAAGCTTTGAGGTAAGTATTTAAAATATAGGAAAAATATTGCCGCATAGACAGTAGCCCGTGATGCTCTGTTTGGTGTTCACAAAGAAAAGCCGAATAGAGGATCAAATAATATCTGCAGGAGTCTAATATAAGTATGTCTATATGCGTATGCAGGCTTCGTTGCGGACCTCTGCCGCACTGACTGCGGAGGTCGCCACACTGAAGCAGAACCTCGAGCGGTTCGAGAAAGAGCTCGTCCTTGCCAAGAGGCAGCTCGAGGAGAACAAAGGTAAGTAATGCCTTGTCCATATATATATATATATATATATATATATATATATATATATATATATATATATATATATATATATAAGATGCGGTTGCGAAATGATAGGATCACCATGGATGTGCCAGGGGCCATGACCGAAGTGGCGACCCTGAAGCAAGCGCTGTCCGAGGCCGAAAACAAAGCGGCCAAGGAGCGCACCGAGCGGGAAAAACAAGAGGCACGGGTGGGCGAGGTGCAGCAAGAGCTCCAGGCTCTCGTGAAGAAGCACGAGGCTTTGGAGCTTGACTCGAAGACACGAGAGTCCGAGCTTGCCGCGGCCGTCGAGAGCACAAAGCATGCCCATGCCGAAGCCCAAAAGGCCCTCCAGCAAATTGAGGCGATGAGGAAGATAGCGGCGGGTAAGGCATTCAATATGCAAAGCAAGCATGTGAAAGTAAATTACTTGTTACTTACCCGAGTCCGGAGCTCTCCAGGAGCATTCGCAGATTTGCCCCGCAGTGTGTCGGATGCCACGAAATATTACCAGGCCGAGGAGGGAAGCTCGATGGAGAAGTTGTTCTGGTCTCAGTATATTGGGACGGAACGCCCGATGCCTATGAGCGACCAGCTGAAGCAACTAGTTGAGCTGCACAAGGTGGCCGAACAAGCCATGAGGGGCCTTATAGTCCGGATGTGGCCTGGCGACTCCCTTCCCAATAGCTACTTAGGCCTGGTGAGGCGGCTTGTAGATGCTTGCCCATGGCTGGAGGTCATAAAGCGGTCCGTCTGCATCGAAGGTGAACGCCGGGCCTTTGCCCATGCGAAGGTGCACTGGGCCAAGATGGACGCCGAGAAGCTGGTGAAGGAGGGGCCACCGCAGGGCAAGGAGCATCGCCAACCTGAGATGTATTATGAGGGTGTCCTGAAGGGTGCCCGTCTTGTGGCGGACGAGTGTGCGAAGGATGTAATTTTTGAATGAACTTGCTCGTGTGATCCTGTATTATGAAAACTTGTTCATATGCGCCATGCAAAACTTGTTTGAATTTAAAATATTACATTCTATGCAGCTGTTTGTTAAATCTGAGAGATGGCCAGTTGTCGGCTTCTACCCCCATGTCACGAGTGCTGGGGTGTTCAGGATAAATCTGAGCACTCTTTTTCCCATTGTTGGGTCCTTCGAGGGAGGTGCTCAGCACAAGGAACAAGGCAATCGGACTACAATGCTTTATCACTCTCACTTAGCCATAGAAGTCTACAATTTTAAATTTTGGCAAAGCCCCTAGTATTCGGAAGGCCAAATTCGGGGCGCTATACATGCCTTAAGCCGGACAAAGCCGACTCCTCGCTCTAAGCGTCATAAGTCTTTAGGGACTCGAGACCTCTCGAACAGCGACCAGCTCTCACCTTATCATGATAGTCAGTTTTAGCTTTCTCTACTTAGGTGCTTAGCCCAAATGAACCAGGGCACAATCGCAGTAGTTCTCCCAGTGCTACCTTAGCCGATATAGCGGAACGTAAGGTACCAAAACATGGGAGCTGGGAAAACCCAACTGTTGACCCAAGACATGATTCAGAGTTGATGCATATAATGCTATAAGTTCAGGGTGCCGCACTGTCGAAAGTGCTTGGACTTCTCACGCCGTATTATGGGGTACTCTTAAGCCCCTGGCGTATTGGCCATACCAGAGTGTATGGGTGCTGAATGTCATGAATGAACATATATATATAAAGAAATAATAGAGAATGCTTTAATGGTCTAGTGCTATGCATTGTTTATTCAAAAAGGTGCGTCGAAGCAGAATGATACAAGTAGTGCGATAAGCAAAAAGTAGGACTATTTGACATGTCCCCTCCAAGGGCAAGCTGAGGAATGGTATTTAAAGCAGGTATTTCACTCGTTATCAGAGACCACCTGGGAATTCCATGATGCGACATAGCTTTCTGCCTCCTTGGTTGTTGTATCGTGTGTCTGGCAATCATACTGCCGGACGGGGTTTCTAGAGAGTAAAGTCTTGAAAGAGAGAAAAAATAATAAGCCGGGAAGCCCCTAGTGCGGTTGAGCCGCGTTTTGGGACGTGCCATAGTCGTGCCCCCCCATCTATGCCCATGGTATTGTCAATGTGTAATTATGTACGCGTGGCACGGATTCCGTCGTTTGGCTGCGACTAGGGTGGGGGCCACATTGCTATGCGAGCTCGGAACATGCCAGGCGGTCTTGTTGCCGATTACTCCAGGCGCGCTTGAAGGAGTCCAGGTCTTTAATCGCCGAACTGGTGGATTGCCTTAAGAGGCTGCTTTGCGCTTCTGCTATGAGGGCCGCAGTGTGCTGCTCCGTGCGGAGAGTGCGCTCTGTGTTTCCATTGACTGTGATGACCCCCCGAGGTCCTGGCATCTTGAGCTTAAGATATGCATAGTGCGGTACTGCATTGCATCTCGCAAATGCGGTTCGCCCGAGCAGTGCATGATAACCACTGCGGAACGGGACTATATGAAGATTAACTCCTCGCTTCGGAAGTTATCCGGGGATCCAAAGACCACTTCCAGTGTGACTGAGCCTGTGCAATGGGCCTCTACACCTGGTATGACGCCTTTGAAGGTCGTTTTTGTGGGTTTGATCCTTGAGGGGTCTATACCCATTTTGCGCACTGTGTCCTGATAAAGCAGGTTCAGGCTGCTGCCGCCATCCATAAGGACTCGAGTGAGGTGAAATCCATCGATGATTGGATCTAGGACCAGTGTGGCGAATCCGCCATGACGGATACTAGTGGGGTGGTCCCTGCGATCGAAGGTGATCGGACAGGAGGACCATGGGTTGAACTTTGGGGCGACTGGCTCCAATGCATATACGTCCCTTAGCGCACGCTTCCGCTCCCTCATGGGGATGTGAGTTGCGTATATCATGTTCACCGTCCGCACTTGTGGGGGGAACCTCTTATGTCCTCCGGTGTTTGGCGGCCGGGGCTCCTCCTCGTCATCGCTATGTAACCCCTTATCTTTGTTTTCGGCATTTAACTTGCCGGCCTGCTTGAACACCCAACAATCCCTGTTGGTGTGGTTGGCTAGCTTGGTGGGGGTGCCGTGTATTTGACACGAGCGATCGAGTATACGGTCCAAACTGGACGGGCCCGAAGTGCTTCTTTTGAATGGCTTTTTCCGCTGACCGGGTTTAGAGCCTTTGAATCCGGCATTGACTGTTGTATCCTCGGTATTGTCGATGTTGATGCGGCACTTGTGTTTGTTGCGACGTGACCTGCCATTGCTATCCTTGGTATCCGAAGTACCATGGTTCTTTGATATGTTATTGCTGCGAGCCAGCCAGCTGTCCTCTCCCGCGCAAAAGCGGGTCATGAGTGTTGTGAGGGCTGCCATAGATTTCGGCTTTACCTGGCCAAGGTGCCGGGTGAGCCACTCGTCGCGAATGTTGTGCTTAAAAGCTGCTAGGGCCTCTGCATCCGGACAGTCGATGATTTGATTTTTCTTTGTCAGGAACCGTGTCCAGAATTGCCTGGCCGATTCCTCTGGCTGCTGAATTATGTGGCTCAAGTCATCGGCATCTGGTGGTCGCACATAAGTGCCCTGAAAGTTGTCGAGGAATGCGGCTTCCAGATCTTCCCAACAGCCAATGGATTCTGCTGGCAGGCTGTTGAGCCAATGTCGAGCTGGTCCTTTGAGTTTGAGTGGGAGGTATTTGATGGCGTGTAGATCGTCACCGCGGGCCATGTGGATGTGCAGGAGGAAGTCCTCAATCCATACCGCAGGATCTATTGTCCCGTCGTATGATTCGATATTTACGGGTTTGAAACCCTCTAGGATTTGGTGATCCATTACTTCGTCTATGAAGCATAGGGGGTGTGCAGTGCCTCTGTACTGGGCTATATCGCGACGCAGCTCAGATGAGTCTTGTCCGTTGTGTTCGGCCCGGCCGGATTTACTTTTACTGTATCCGGCGTGACGGTTATCGTCTCGCATAGTGGCGCGCCCTCGTGATCCGTAGATCGATCTTGTGTGTTTTGCTTTGTCCTCCAATACATCTCATAGGTCTGGCGTATTTCCCCATGCCTTGACATTTTTATTTGAGTGGCGTCGGGGTGCGGGCTGAGATTTTGGCTGAAATGCCTCTCTGTCTTGGCCACGAGGTGGCCGATCAGCCGTGTCATACGCTGGAGATGTAGGTTTTGGTGCTTCCTCCTCCAGTCGGGGTAGCAACCTGCGCTTTGGGTAACTCTTGGAGGGGCGTTCGAGTTTATATTCCTCAGCCGCAAGGACTTCAATCCATCTGTCAGCTAGCAAATCTTGATCAACTTGAAGCTGCTGTTGCTTTTTCTTAAGGCTATTTGCCGTGGCTATAAGTCGGCGCTTGAAGCGCTCTTGTTCGACGGGATCCTCAGGCACGACAAATTCTTCATCGTCGAGGCTTGCCTCGTCTTCGGAGGGAGGCATGTAATTATCATCCTCCGCCTCTCCATCTGCCGCTCTCTCGGGAGGGCAGGCTTCTCCATCCTCCTGCTCTAAATCTTGCTGGAGGGGATTGTTGTTATCATCGGCACTGTCTGGAGTGCTATTATCTCCTGTGCCGATATCACCACTTTTGCCTTGGCGAGACTTAGAGTGGCGCCGCTGACGTTAGCGCTTGGGTTGCTTCTTGGAGGGGTCATCCTCCGCTGTCCCGTCGCCATTGCCTTCTTTGGGTGTGTCCACCATATATATATATCATATGATGAGGTGGCTGTCCAGTGCCCTGTGGGCAGTGGTTCTTGTTCGCCTCCTGCATCGTTTTCCATGCCGTAGATGTCTTCAGAGTCGAAGTCAAGCATGTCGGTCAAATCGTCGACAGTGGCTACTAAGTGGGTGGTGGGTGGGCGGCGAATTTCTTCATCATCCGCATTCCAATCCTGCCGGACATAGTTCAGCCAGGACTCTCCTAACAAGGAGAGAGACCTTAATGAGTTCAGTATGTCGCCGAAGGGCTAATGCTAAAAGATATCCACGGAGGTAAACTCCGTGATCGACGCCCAGTCGGATTCGATAGGCATAGGCGCAGGCAGTTCGGAGTCCGTGGCCGGGGAAGAATCTGGCTGTTTGGCATCACAACTCTCGTGAAGGCTAAGGTCGATACTCGGCTCGATCGCCGCTGAGGATGCGGCCTCCATGGCGGGGTCTATCCGCCCGTCCATGGATGGCGCAATTGGCTCTGAATTGAGGGTCGGAGCGGTTGCCGGTGCGATCTCCTGAACACTATCCGATGGTAGAGCTAAATCATGCTCATCGTGACCGTGTGGCGCACTTGGCAGGGGCTCGAATCTGTCGAAGATCAAGTCTCCGTGGATATCGGCCGTGTAGTTTAAGCTTCCAAACCTGACCTAGTGGCCAGGGGCGTAACTTTCGATCTGCTCCAGATGGCCAAGCGAGTTGGCCCGTAGTGCGAAGCCACCGAATACGAAGATCTGTCCGGGGAGAAAAGTCTCACCCTGGACTGCATCGCTATTGATGATTGAAGGAGCCATCAAGCCTAATGATGATGACACAAAGGAACTCTCAATGAAAGAACCAATGTCGGTGTCAAAACCGGCGGATCTTGGGTAGGGGGTCCCGAACTGTGCGTCTAAGGCAGATGGTAACAGGAGGCAGGGGACATGATGTTTTACCCAGGTTCGGGCCCTCTTGATGGAGGTAAAACCCTACGTCCTGCTTGATTATTCTTGATAATGTGAGTAGTACAAGACTTGATCTACCACAAGATCAGAGAGGCTAAACCCTAGTAGCTAGCCTATGGTATGATTGTATGTTGCCCTAGGGACTAAAACCCTCCGGTTTATATAGACACCGGAGGGGGCTAGGGTTACACAAGGTCGGTTACAAAGGAGGAGATATGCATATCCGTATTGCCTAGCTTGCCTTCCACGCCAAGTAGAGTCCCATCCGGACACGGGGCGAAGTCTTCAATCTCGTATCTTCATAGTCCAACAGTCCGGCCAAAGGATATAGTCCGGCTGTCTGGAGACCCCCTAATCCAGCATCCCTCACCCGCGCTTGGTGGGACCCATGTGTCAGTGTCTCAATGGCAGGATGTGCTACGTTAGGGGGTCCTCATCCGAGGATAGAGGAGGTGGTTTTGCAATGGAGAAGAGGGAGAGGCGAGACGGTGGTTTTGGAATGGAGATGATGGAGAGGAGAGGAGGTGGTCTTGCAATGGAGAAGAGAGAGAGGAGCGTGCGACAGTGATTTATGATTGGATGAGAGGGCCGGCGCACTGTGGCTGGATCAAAATCAAAATCAATTTACCCTTCAATTAAGAAAGCAACCCACATTAACTAGTCTCCCTTTTATTCTGGGTCATAATTGACCATGATTTTCGCAAATAAAATATATGTTATACGTTGCAAAAATAATATAAATTGAAAGTACATTCAGATATGAACCAAACGATACAATTTTTGGTGACATGCATTCACATTTTGCTTGTCAAATACAGTACGTGGTCAAACTTTGACCCAAAATACGCAAAACAAAAGAAATACTTCCAAGACCAGCGCCGCTCTTCTTATCTTCTCCTCTTAAACCACCGCCGCTCCTGTCCTGTTCCAATCTAAATCCAGCGCCGCTCCTCTCCTCTTCCATTTCAAAACCACCGTCCCTCCTATCCTATTCCAATCCAAAACCAGCATCGCTCCTCTCCCGTTCTAAACCACAACCAGTGCTGCTCCTCTCCTGTTCCATTCAAAAACCACCGCCGGCGAGTGAAGGTGTTGTGGACAAGTAGATCGATGGAGGAGTACAACCGATACGTGAGGATCACAGACGGCGACCCTATGAAGCTAGCTAGGATGTTGGAGATACGGTCTTGGTTTGACAACAAGTACCAACTAGCGGTGACGGCGACATCCATGGCCAAATATCTACAACAGAGCGAAAAGGCGGCGATACTCCGGGAGGGAGTCGCGCGGGAGTACATAGAGCTGCTCCTCTGGGCCATGGAGCAAATAGATTCACCGAATCCGATCATGAGGGAGCGGTGGTGGGAGTATCAATCCCAGATGGAGCATCCACCAGAGATTGAAGGATCGAGCATCTATAGGGTGCCGTTTGTGAGGGTGACGTGCTAGAGCGAGCCGGTGGAGTCTTCGTCGACCGAACCCAACTGCAAGAGGAGAAAAGCAGTTGGTCCGACGATGCTTCCCCGCCATCCTCTCCCTCGCCGTTCACATCGTCTCACGGGGCGGCTGTTTGCCACCGAGGAATAGGAGGGATTTGCCCCCCGACCGATAGTCGGGTAGGTTGTGAATTGTCAGGAGGAGCTTAGGGTTGTTAGTATTTGCAGGTTGTGAATTGTGTTTTGTGTTGTGTATTTTGAGAGTACTTTCAGATATGAATGTCTTTTGAATTTCAGATTTGCAGTATTGAGCATATGAAGTATTTTATGAATTCTAGAGATCTATTTTTAGCACTTAAAATGTAGTTTCGTAGGAGTATAAAAGTGCAGACAATGTGATTCTCAGAGAAGAAACTGCAAGTTTCAGTTTCAGATAAGAAACTCCAAGTTCAGTTTCAGATAAGAAACTGCAACTTTCAGAGGCAAAGCATTTATATTAACACGGCCTTTTCAAACAGTGTTAAAATCATGCTGGAAGTTTTATTCATGGTCGAAACTGGAACTACCAGCCAGTTAACATCATGCTGATCAACATTCATGCATAGCACATCTTCATATGATGCATAGTCAAAAATATATGCTATTTTCAAAATTCCCACACAATGTCGAGTGTGCGAAAAACAGTGAAAATGAAGGACGAAGTTTTGGCAAGTGTAGGACGTGGTGTGCGTAGATGACAATTGGGACCCACATGTCGATAAAGGCAAAGGCAAAAATTTTGGAGATATTTTCTCTGCACAGGTGGAATCGAACCCGGGCGGAACAGCTGTCGGGGAGTGTCACTCGGCCACTGGGCTAGTTCAGTTGTTTCGTTACTAATAAGGCACTTCCTCAGGTTGTCGGATCTCCTCCTGCGCCTTTGTGCGCTCGCCATGACGCCATTGTCTGCCATTGTGAACATGCTGAACAAACGAGAGGAATCTGGAGAGGACTGTACGTGGAGAGGCGGGCAGTCGGGACCCACCAGGTCTATGGCCGTACGCAAGCAAGTGCCTCATCAAAAAAATACTTCCTCCTAATGCTATACTGACGTTGGGGCCCACAGGTTTGTCAACATAGTTACATTTTTTTAGGTTCTTCAATGTAGTTACTATAGGAGATAAATTCACAACGAAGCCGAGGAGCTGGCAGGTATCATTTATTATCACTGGGGTAGCCAGTATCAGCTGGGTTTTGGGTTGCCCCGTCTAGGCTTTCTTTTTTAACATGCGCAGCCCACGACCTCGGATGGGAGGTCCATAGGGATGTTTGTATTTTCTTGAGGGCCGTCATGTATCGACCGGCCTATGGACTTCCCATCCGAGGTTTTATTTTTCCTGAAACATAGGCAGCCCAATTTATGTATTTTTTTGAAGAAAACACAGAGGTATGTTCTATTTTTCTATATAAGAATAGGAATGTCTGGTCCAACTTATGTTTCCCTTCTAACTATATTATATATATTTAAATTATTTTATATGTTATTATATATTATTGTTATTGTCATCATATATTTAACAGATACTTACATATGTAAGAAAACAATATCCCACATCTTGTTAACTTATAAAAATAATTTCTTAACAATAAAATCCTGGATTTTTTTGGCAACGAAAATCCTGGTGATTGTGTACAAAAGCTTGGTAAGATTTAAGGACCAATGTAATAATAAATCACTTATTATTTAAATATATATATATATATAACAAAATGCTCAGCCCCTGTTTATTTTTTGATAACATTGCTGCGCCCACCCCAACATTATAATTAGAATCAGCCCAGCAAAATCGTGTATTTCGACAAAGTGCAAATGGCATGTAATTTTTTAGGAAAAACATAAGTGGGCCGCATGGACGCTACATTATTTGTTCACCCAGCCCAGCTAATGGACTGTAATTCAAAAAAAGAGATCAAATGGACTGTAAATTCTACCCCACAAAAAAAGACTGTAAATTCTGAAAAAATGGGTTGAATACGTGCCACATTTTTGGAGGCTGAAATGTGGGCCAATAGGTCGAAGCCAATGCAAGTCGTTGTCAACTTAGTCAACAAATGATTCTGACATCGTTAGCCGTTGGATTTACATCCGACGACCGGAATCCATCTTCAATCTCTCGTCTTCTTCCTCTAGTGCCGCCGGGACCACCTTCTCCCGCCTCCTGCTGCTAGCAGCTCTGCTTAGCACGCTTCGCTGTGAAGCGCTACTCCACCGTTGGCTAGGCCATCCCTCCACCCCTCCACACCTCCTGTTCTTCTCCACCGACTGCCGAACCACACTGCACCAGAACCAGTTAACCCTCGTACACCTCTCCGTCTGCGACTCTACTCCCGCGTCTTCCCATCTCCAGCTCGTTGTTGTCCGGGGCCTTACCGTCGTCCACCACCTTGGATGCGCTCGGCGCGGAGTGGTCAACGTGGTCAACGAACGGCACCATTGGAAGTAGACTATGCGTGGAGAGGCTGACAGCTGGGTCCACGGCCGCACGCAAGGAAATGCCTCCTTATTACGCGCAAAATAACGATTCCTCCACCTGACAGCTGGGACCCACCAGAAGGGCCTCTGTATTTCGCGAAAAAAATGTTCCCACTGCTGATAGGTCAGACCCACCAGCTATATCTTCGCACACAAGGAAGTGCCTCCTTATTACGCACAAAAAAATGAATACTCCCCTGCTAGTTGGGACCCACCTTGGTGGGAGGTTGACTTGTTGGCCTACTAAGTTGACGGGGACGGAGTGCTTTGTCAACTTAGTCAATATGAATGATTCTAGCTTTAGTGACCGTACGATGTCCATCCAACGGCCGTAGTGCTTCTTCAACCTCTGGTCTTGTTGCTCCAGCCGCCCAAAGCAGCGCCGGTTCTGCCGCATGCTCCTGCCTCTCGTGGCCGGCTGTGCTGCCGCGGAGACCTCACCGCCCCCCTACTATTCCCACTGCTGGCCAGGCCCTGCAGCGACGGCAGCCTCACACCACAGCCGAACCAGTGAACCCTCGTACTCCTCTCCGTGCGGGCTTCCACTGTCGTGTCTTCCCCGGCTCCGCGTCATCCCCTTCCTAGGCCTCGCCGTCGTCCACCGCCCTGGTGCTCTCGGCGCGGCGTGGTCAAGGAACGGCTTCCATCGGTCGTGGGCTGTACGTGGAGAGGCTGACAGCTGGGTCCATGGCCGCAGCAAGGAAGTGCCTCCTTATTACGCGCAAAATAATTATTCCTCCACCTGACAGCGGGGACCCACCGGGCGGGCCACCGTATTTCATGAAAAAAATGTTTCCCCCTGACTGCTGGGACCCACCAGCTATATCTTCGCACGCAAGGAAGTGCGTCCGGGCAAAAAAACGATTCGCCCCCCTGACTGCTGAGACCCACCAACTACATCTTCGCACGCAAGGAAGTGCCTGACGGTCAGGACCCACCTGGTCGAAGCGTACATAGCGTTGCCATTCTGGTAGCGAACGTGTATGTACATACTGGTCGATGTAGAGGCGCACACATGTCCTAGTAGAGGTGCGCATGTAGCATGTACACGTACGTACAATGGCCAGTGTGCAAGAAAGAAAATACGGCCACATACGTACATATGGGCAGGGTCTCGAACGCCTACTCGCGCATAAGTACGACCAGGGCTGGTGTACATGGCTGGGTCGGAACAGAGAAATAGCATCGTCGTCGTGTTCATGGGGAGCCAACCGGCTGGGTCGGAACGGAATGCATCGTCGTGTTCATCGGGAGGGCTTGGACGAAACAGCCGATGGAAACGAGGCCTGGCGTAGCGCAGAACGGAGGAAACGGCCTTGTGTTCGACCGGCCACATTCGAAATGGGATCCTATTCATTGGGAGGGGTCTGGCGTACCGCAAAACGGAGGAAACGGACCTCCTATGGTCGAAACGGGGGTCTTGTTGATCGGGAGGGGTGTGGCGTACCACAAAACGGAGGAAACGGACTTGCGTTGGAGGGCTACGGTCGAAACGGGGGTCATGTTCATCAGGAGGTGTGTGGCGTACCGCAATACAGGACTCCACGGGATACTGTTCATCTCCACCGTCGACCCCCTCCAGCCTCCACGAGCTACTGTTCATCCACCGTCGACCTCCTCCATCCTCCACCTATGACTGTTCATCCACGGGCTCCTGTTCATCCAGCCTCCACCGCGCGCTACTCAACCGGTTACTGTTCAACCAGCCCTCTCCACGGGCTCCTATTCAACCACCCCTCCACGGGCTACTGTTCATCCTGCCCTCCGCCATATATTGTTCATCCTGCCCTCCACGGGGTGGTCCTATTCATCCTGCCCTCCATGGGGTCCTGTCCATCCAGCCCCAACCGGCTCGATCGATCGGGGTACTATTCATCCAGAGGCAACACCATGGGGTCCTATTCATC
>NC_041380.1:398202781-398234931 GCF_002162155.2 Triticum dicoccoides
ATCGATCGGCTTTAGTTAGCAGCAGTAGCGAAGGAATCGCTCGATCGGGTTCAGTTAACAGCCATCGATCGATCGCTTGGGTTCAGTAACGCGTAGCCTGCAGTGCAATCGCTCGGGTTCAGTTAGAGCCCAACGCCTCGCTCGGGTTCAGTTAGAGCCCAACATCTCGCACACACGCGCGTACGTACGAGAAAAACGTGCATCGCTCGGGCCCCAACCACCCACCGTAACCGGGGACTCCCTGATATTTTCCACGCCCTCGCTTCTACCACGGTTTTTTCCGTCATGGACGGCCCAAAGAATGTCATGCAGCTGCGTCTCCGGCCCGCCCAGGACGAAAAGCCCATTTTGTGTCATGATTCACAGAAGTAGGACCCCACCACATCTATGATGATACCGGGTTTTGTCACAATTATCATCATAGAAGTGTCATAAGTATGACAGAAAAGATTTTCGTTTGGCTCAAGATGTCACGGGTGTGTCTTTTTTTTGTAGTGTCAGGGGCGACCTTTACCATAGGTGCCAACCTCGAGCATGATCAGGAGGAGGCGTTGGTGAAGTTGTTGCGCACAAACAAGGAAGTGTTCGCTTGGGAGCACGATCAGCTAGTGGGGGTCCCGAGAGAGGTAATAGAGCATCACCTGAAAGTGTGCCCCAACGTACGCCCCGTGAAGCAGAAGGCGAGGCGGCGGTCCACGGAGAAGCAAGCTTTCATCGTCCAAGAAACCCACAAGCTGGAGGCTGCGGGTGTCATTCGCGAGGTCCGGTACCCAGAGTGGCTGGCAAACCCCGTCATCATCCCAAGAAAGGCGGGAAGGAGCGCATGTGCGTCGAATTCACCAACTTCAACAAAGCCTGCCCCCCAAGATCCGTTCCAGCTCCCGCGCACCGACCAGATCATCGACTCCACAGCCGAGTGTGACTTGCTGTGCTTCCTGGATGCGTTCTCAGGATATCACCAGATCAAGATGGCGGTAGAAGCTGTGGAGAAGACGGCCTTCCTGACCCCGTGTGGGGTGTACTGCTACACTTGCATGCCTTTCGGACTGCGCAACGCAGGCGCAATCTTCCAGCGGCTCATGCACATCGCCTTGGGTCAGCAGCTCGGGGAAGAACGCTGAAGCCTACGTCGACGACATCGTGGTGAAGTCTCGGGGAGGCGAGGACCTTGATCCAAGACCTGGAGGAGACCTTTGAAAGCCTCCGTCAAGTGGACTTGCGGCTCAACCCAGAGAAGTGCGTGTTTGGCGTCCCTTCCGGCAAGCTCCTGGGCTTCCTTGTGTCCCACAGGGGGATCGAGGCCAACCCAGAGAAGGTCAAGGCCATTAAAGACATGAGTCCACCGCAAACCCTCAAGGAAATGCAGAAGCTTGCTGGACGGGTGACTATGTTGGGACACTTTATTTCCAAGCTCGGAGAGCGAGCCCTACCCTTCTTCAAGCTGATGAAGAAGAAGGGCTCATTCGAGTGGACCCCAGAGGCGGACCGAGCATTTCAAGACCTCAAGAGATACCTGACTAGCCCCCCCCCCCCCAGTGATGGTGGCGCCGTGACCTCTCGAGCCCCTAGTGCTCTATCTTGCCACCACTCCCTACTCCGCCAGTGCGGCCCTAGTAGCGGTTCGGGAAGAACCCCAAGCCAAGGGCATGTCGCACCGAGCTACACCCCCAACAGAGACGACGCGAGACCAGGAGGGTGCCACAAGGGCCGCCGCAGCAACAGCAGAAGAGCAAGCTCAGCAGGACGACGCTCTTGAGCCCCCAAAGGCCTCGGCAAGCGATCAAGTGTCGGGGGCTCCAACACCTCAGGAGGCACCCCAGCTTATGTAAGACGCAAGCCTCATCAGCACGCCTACCCTTGTCGAGCACCCAGTATACTTCATCAGCACGGTGTTACGGGACGCAAGAGCATGGTACCCCATGCCTCAGAAGCTCCTGCTCGCGCTCCTGGTGGCCTCACGAAAGCTGCTGCACTACTTTCAAGGCCACCCCATCAAGGTCATCTCAGCCTACCCATTGGAGAGAGTGCTCAGGAGCCCCAACTCCGCTGGAAGGGTCGCTGAGTGGAACATCGAGTTGCAAGCATTCCAGTTGGAGTTCAGCACTACCAGGGTCATCAAGGGGAGCCGCACTCACTGATTTCGTGGCAGAATGGACAGACGCCCCGGTGCTTGAAGTAGGCGAAGACCGGTCCCTCTCGCCAAGAAGTGAGGCACCCGACAGTTGGGTCATGTATTTCGATGGTGCCTTCGCGCGCCAGGGCGTGGGGGCTAGAGCAGTGCTCATCTCGCCCACTCAGGACAAGCTCTACTACGCCGTGCAGCTCTGCTTCCAGCAGGGCGAGGTATCCAACAACATTGCAGAATACGAAGGCCTCATAGCCGGCCTGAAGGCTGCAGTGGCACTGGGGGTAAAGCACCTCACCATCAGGGGTGACTCGTAGCTCCTCGTCAACTTCTCCAACAAGGTATTCGAGCCAAGGGACGAACACATGGAAGCATACCTCGCGGAGGTGCGCAAGATGGAGAAGCAATTACAGGGCCTGGAGTTGCAGCACGTGCCCCGTGGCACCAACAAGGAAGCTGACAGCATCGCCAAAAGAACATCCAAGCGACAGCCCCAGGAGCCTGGCATCTTCGAGGAGCGGCTCTTCAAGCCATCGGCAACGCCACCGCTTTCAAGAATAGCTCAGCCTCGGGAGGAACTCCTGATGCCGCCTACCACAGGAGCCCCGGCCTGTGGCCCGACCTCAGGAGCGCGCTTACTCTTGGTGCTCGAGCCCCAAGAGGGATGCTGGACCAAGGAATTCAAGGAATACCTGATGCAAGGGACGTTGCCGGAGAAGGAGGAGGATGCGGAGCGCGTGGCCCGGCAGGCCACAGCATACTACATCAGGGACGGTGAGTTATACAGGAAGCGGCCAAATGATGTTTCACTGTGTTGTATCTCCAGGGAGCAGGGGAAAGGGCTGATAGCTGACATACACGGCGGGGACTGCTGGCACCATTCGCCATCGCGAACCCTCGTCGGCAAGGCATTCCGCAGCAGATTCTACTGGCCTACGACACTCAATGAGGCGGCTGAGCTAGTGAAGTCCTGTGAGGCCTGCCAATTCCATGCCAAGCAGATCCATCAGCCAGCTCAGGGCCTCCAGACCATTCCACTCTCGTGGCCGTTTGCAGTGTGGGGGCTAGACATCCTAGGCCCGTTCCCTCGGGCGCCTGGGGGCTATTGATACCTCTACATCGCCATCGACAAATTCACTAAGTGGGCGAAGGTTGAAGCCGTCCGCACCATCCCAGCTGGCTCTGCGGTCAAGTTCATCAAGGGCAACGTGAGCCGTTTTGGGGTCCCCAACCGCATCATCACCGATAATGGCTCGCAGTTCACTAGTAATCTCTTCAAGTCATATTGTGCTAACCTTGGAACGCAGATCTGCTACGCTTCGGTACCGCACCCCAGGAGCAATGGCCAGGCTGAACGTGCCAACGCAGAGGTCCTGAGGGGCCTTAAGACTAGGACCTTCAAGAAGAAGCTCGAGGCCTGCGGCAGGGGCTGGCACGATGAGCTCCAGTCCGTGTTGTGGTCCATCCGCATCATCGCCACCAAGACGACGGGCGAGACCCCGTTCTTCCTCGTCTACGGAGCGGAAGCAGTCCTCCCTCACGAGTTCAGGCATCGCTCCTCACAGGTCCTAGCATTTGATGAAATGCAGTAGGACACCAGGCGGGGGATGGACCTCATGCTGGGGGAGGAACGTCGCCACGAAGTAGCACTTCGGGCGGCAAGATACCAGCAGGCGCTGCGGTGGTACCACTATCGCGACGTCCGCTCCAGGACGCTCGAGGTGGGTGACCTCATCCTGAGGCGGGTCCTCTCCAGGGAAGGGCTGCATAATCTCTCACCCATGTGGGAGGGCCCGTTCAAGATCGTCCATGTCTCCAGGCCTGGCGCCGCGCGCCTGGAAACACAGGATGGGGTACCCATCAAGAACGCCTGGAACATTCAGCACCTTCAGAAGTTCTACCCCTGAAGAAAGGCCCAGCACCTGTCAAGAAGGCCCGGCGCCTGTGAAGAAAGGCCCAGCGCTTGTGAAGAAGGCCCAGCACCTGTGAAGATCGCCGCCCGTGACACTCTCACATAATAACGAGTGGGGCTGTACACGCCCCGGAGTCTCAGGAGTGCCGCCCTTGGGCCTCGGGGGCTCCCTCCCACATCTTAGTGGCAGCACTTAGCTCCGCGCTGGTGAGAAGACGTTGAAGGCTAGACTAGATGCCAGACGGGACTTTTCATTTGCTTTTCGAAGTTGGCTTGCCCCTATTTAATTGAAATTTGCTTTCTGGTGTCTCTTGCTGGTCTCGCCCTTTCGCTTTCTGCCTATGTTTCTGCCTTCATTTCTTTAGTCGGCCTGTGCTCTCTCTTGCGTTCCTCGCGAGGGGGCTGAACAGGTACCTTCATGAGATTCCTTCTTCTGTTTTTCGCGAGGTACCCTCGTTCGAGCCCACAAGCTGGCGCACCTCTCTCTCTCTTAATCCGTGCCCCTCGAGTCCCGTGATACGAAGCGCTGGGTCAACGCCAGCGGCGCCCGCGACCAAGCCTCGGGAGAACGATAAACCTCTTGATGAATTTTTTGCAGTTCCTAAGCGCCTATCAGGTCAAGGAAGCTTCGACGAGCACTGGGAAGCAAGCAAGTGCCTCGTGAGGAGGAGGCTACTCCGAACAAGTCAAGCTAAGTTATCCCTATGCAAAACAACGAAGTTGCGACACAGCACAGGAGCAACAAACATAGCATAGTGATTGAAATCATAGTTCGATACACGCCCCTCTCGAGCCCATTCTGATTTCTTTTTGATGCGGGAAGGAAAGGAAGAACAAAATAAAAGCGGCGTCTGCCCCTACAGCGGTTCATAGGGGCAGGCTCCTGACGCCATCCTGAGCTCAGCCGGACCCCTCCTCATGCTTCATGGAGGCGCGGTGACGAGACGACCCACTGCCGCACTCAAAGCGGGTGCGGCGGCTGGTCGTAACCGCCGCTACTGGGGCTGTCGCTGGAGGAAGAGCCACCGCAGCTGGACGAGACGTGGTCGGCCCCAAGGGTGTGTTCGCCCTCGTCCTCATCGCGACCATCGCCAAGGCCGAGCACCTCCTCGCCGTCGTTGACCTCAGGGTAGCACCCGGCGCGGCGACCATCTTCCCCAAACACCCTCACGTAGAGGGTCACGTCACCTTCATACTTGAAGTGGAGGGTACACCGCCTGCCCAGGCCGCGCGCGCGGGCAAACGTCTGCCAGCCACGGGCAAGGGCTATGTTGCCCACAATGAAGACCTCGACCGCGACCCAGGAAGCCCTGCTGCAGCTGCCGTCCGCCTATAGCCAGAGCCCGCCTGGACCAGAGGCTGGCAGCTCGTCGGCGAAGAATCGCGGGAGCTGAAGCCAGTTGCTGGCCGGGTTCTCTGACCAGATGACGAACTCCGGCGGCACCTCCACCAAGTGGAAGTGCGGCCGGGGAGGCCACGCAACCACAACACGTCTCCCTTCATCAACAGGACCACCGCGACCGGAGCGGCCCCTGCCACGCGAAGCGGCGCCGCCACGGCTGCACGGGGCCGCGGCGGGGGTCGCAGAGTGCTTGCGGGGACGGCCGCGTCCACGCTTGGGCGCCGGAGAGTCGGGCCCCTCGCGAGGGGCCTTCCCTTTCTCCGCGGCAGAGAACCTCTTCGATGGTACCATTGGTGTTGCAACTAGCGATGAAGCAAAGAGCAAGAAGCAAGCGGAGTGGGAAGAGATGGGCGACGGGGGCTCCGCCCCCCCCCCATTTATAGCCAAGGGGAGGCCAACCGCCGGCCTCCATGATCTAAGGTAATAATGATGGTTTTTCCTTGCATGCAGCAGGGACTTGTCAAGTCGGGCAGTTGCCAAGGCAGCGTGGAGAAGCGGAGACGCCCACGTCCAATCAACCGCCACGCATCGACCAAGGCCGCAGGCTATTGGGGCCCGCGGCACTTCGCACTTGCCCCTTTGGCTTCGCCTGGAAGCCAAGCCCGAGCGCGGCTTGGGCCTGGGAGCTATTGTCGGCGTTATGGGAATGGGAGTCCCCAAACTTGCCTGCCTACGGCCCACGGCGTGGCTCTGCGAGTGGGCCCGTACGGCCCATCTTCGCCAACAAGGACTCAAGACCCTCGCGAGGGGCTAAGCCTCGCGAGGCGAACGACACAAGACCTCCTCAGGAGCGGCCTCACCAGGATGGCTCGCAAGGGGTAGAGAGATCAAGGCCAGGCAAACCTCGCGAGGTTTCGATGATGCGAGCCATGACGATCGAGACCAGGCAGGAGTCAGGCGGGCGCCAGCGCACAGAGTCCTTGTTTCCTCTCTGGTGCTAAGGAAGCAAGCGCATGCGCGGAGTACTAAGGCGTCAAGCAAAGGTTTCCATATCGGTGCAACGAGACCAAGACCAGAAGGACGGCAAGACTGAGGTCACCATGGAGCCCAAGACAGCGTCACCACCAGAGCCTTTTGCAGTCGAAGACTGCTTTTGTCAGGATAAGTTGTACTCGTCATCCCCTTTTGAATTGGCCGTTGTTGGCTCCCTTCCCTCTCAATATTTGGGGAGAGGACCAGGGCCTCTATAAATAGGACTAACCACCACCATAGCCAGGGGGCAGATCGAGAGGGACCAGAACAACCACAAGTTCACCAAGCACAAGAACACCTCTCCTCAGGAGGCTGTTCTTCCCCTTGTACTATTCATCCTCAGCCCAAGAGGCAATCCACCACACCACACTGGAGTAGGGTATTACACCACAACGGTGGCCCAAACCAGTATAAATCTTGTGTCCTTTGTGTTGTGAGTTCGTCGAGTTAGTTCGTAAGATCTTAGCTGAGCTAGGACATGGATCGGTAGGGGGGAGATCTTCGCGCGCACCTCCATGTGCGAAACGACATACGTACACTGCCTTCTCCCGCCTTAATTTTTTTACACAGGAAGATTAGACCAAATAGAAGTATCGTGCTAAATTTTGGAATTATTCCGGGTTCGTTTGGCCTTTTTATACATTAGTTGAGTTTCTAGGCATTTAATGTGCATAATTCAAATTTGAACTACAAGCACATGCTCCAATGCATCAAAGTTGGTTGAAAAATCACATGTGTGTCCTTGGGTGAATTTCTAGGTCCCATGCAAGAAATAGGAATGAAATTCAAACATCTGGGCGTCGTGGCTCGGCCGGAAAGATTGAGAAACTTGGTTTTTTAATTCTTGTAAACCCAAAACATGCCTGAAAATCATGAAACTTGGCATGGTGTCATGACATGGCACCAACATGCTGTAGTAATATTTCTGTCCGATTTGCGAAGGCGCACACATTAACAATCAACAAGGTCATTTTGGAACAAGTGTTGTCACGTTACAAATCAGAAACACAAGTATTATTGAAACCGTGGGCATTCTACTTACCAATTACATGCTGCAATGTGTCCCCTTTTTTATTAGCTTGGAGGTGCCCTGCGGGGTAGCTATTTGAGTACGGGAGGCATGCGATCAGACCCCTGCGCGTGCTCATTGGGAGGAGAGCCCTTTGACCTCTACCCGCCGCGCACCTCCCTCCTCCATTAATGGCGCCCAAGCCCCTATTCTACGGCGTGGCTATATGTCTCACTGGACTGAGATTTAAGAGAGAAAAATGAAAATCTAAAAAGAAAGTTTTGCATGGATCTTGATGTAAGATCCGACGGACCTATATAGCATCGAATGCGACTTATAGCAAGCATGATGAATATAAGGACGATGACAATGGATAATAATTTTCTTACATATTTAGGAACATAATTAGAAAAAGCCACATGCAGCAACTCCCGAAATACACAAGGGCAAAAGAAGAAGGAAGACAACGATCTAGCTCGCTGATCTCTACTCTCTTGATGTGTTGCTGCAGGCCGCGAGAACTAGTCTCTGCGACGAGTGGCGAAGAGCTCTTTCTTGTCCTCGAGATGCTGCATGAGAGCATCCACGGATTCCTCTACCAGCCTTCTACGCTCGATGTGTAGCATGGCATTCTCGTCCATAAGTTTCTCGACGATGACGCCAGTCCTCTTCAACAAGGCAGTGGTCTCCTCCTGCTGCTCCGCACTTCCGATGATCTTCGCCCTCAGCAGGTCGCGCTTGGCCAGGAGCTTCGCATTGCTCTCATTTAGTTGCCGGATGACGTCAGTAGCCTGTTCAAAAGAGGCTTTCATGTTGTCCTGCAACCTCGCACAGCCGGAGATCTGATCCATCTGGCTATGGATGATCGCATGCATGCGCCTATAAGAGTCCTCGCCTGCCCGCGAGACATTTTCCCAGGCCGCCGCGGCGCGGGAGGACATCTCTGCTACATTCACGGCGCGGCGGGACATCTCTTGTGCTTCCGCGGCACGGCCAGACCAGTCTGCTGCATCTACGGTGCAGCGGGACCTCCGTGCTGCTTTGGCGGCGCGGCGGGACCTCAGCGCTGCTACGGTCGTGCGGCGGGACATGCCGACTGCGTTCGCGGCGAGGCGGGACATCTCTCGTGCTTCCGCTTCCATGCTCACATCTCCCTGGTGGCAATCTCTCGACCCAGAACTCACGCCGGCCATGGAAGATGCAAGGGAACGATGAAGAATGACTTGTTTGTTTTTGTGGATGGGGATTTGAGGAGGAATGTGCAGTCATCTTGGAGTAGTAGTATTTATAACCGAGTACTAATACGCTCCTAAGTGGGAAATCGTTTAGGTTTTGATAAGTGTGAAAAGGTTTGCAATTTGGAATGTGACGAGACGCAGGCTCAAAATTTATTGATGGTTATAAGTGCGGCACTATTCCCAGAAGGCGTAATGTGTGCACGCCTTCTCGGCCGCATACGTGGCATTTTCACCATAGGGTGCACCGCAATAGGCAATGTCAGCACACGTCTTGTTCCAACAACCGTGCGTGCTCGTTATTACCATCACCCACGCTTCTTTTAATTTGAATGTGTGTGCCCATCTAGAGCACACACGTTGATCTATCTAACTGTTTGTATGTGTTGTGGCTAATCGCAGACACTTTGATCTGACTGAACCGTTTTTGTTTTGTTGCCTAATCGCAAATAGTTAACCCTTTTGAAGCATATGCCCTCAATCGCACACAACTTTACCTAGCTGCCTGTTTCTATTATTCCTCCTCATCACAAACAGTTCATCCGAGTGAACCGTATGCTATATATCGCACACGCCTTCATCTGGCTGCCCGTTTCTTTTGTTTTGCCTCATCGCAAACAGTTCATTAAATTGAACTGTATGCCCTGCATCGCACACGCAACAAAAATCTGAACCATGTTTGATGGCTCCGCCATCACAAACGTTTTGCACCTTTTTTGACGGTTCTTTTACACCACCATTTGCAATTGTTGCATCGCGCACAGTTTCGTCGAAGGGTCTCTGATCGTAGTGTCGCATTAGCAGCATCCTGCAGTAGTGTATGTTGTCATAACAGTTCAACCGATAAAGATCTTCATAGAATATGTAGGAGCCAATATCGGCATCTAGGTTCCGCTATTGGTTATTGACTGGAGAGGTGTCTCGGTCATGTCTACATAGTTCTCGAACCCGTAGGGTCCGCACGCTTAACGTTCGATGACGATATAGTATTATATGAGTTATGTGATTTGGTGACCAAATGTTGTTCGGAGTCCCGGATAAGATTACGGACATGATGAGGAGTCTCAAAATGGTCGAGAGGTAAAGATTGATATATAGTACAATGGTATTCGGATAATGGAAGTGTTTCGGGGGGTACCGGGTACTTATCGGGTTACTGAAAGGGGTTCCGCGCACCCCCGGCAAAGGATATGGGCCTTATGGGCCAAGAGGGGAAACGCACCAGCCATAAGGGGCTGGTGCGCCCCCCATATGGGCCGGTCTAAGGAGGAGAAGGAAAAGGGGAGAAAGGAAAGTGTGGATTAGGATTCCCACTTCCTTCCCTCTCCCCCCCCCTCTTTCCTTCCCCCTTGGGGAAACATGGCAGGAGGCGCAGGGCAAGGCAGGGCCCCTAGGGAGCCGGCGGCCAGCCCTAGGGCGCACCCTGGCCTCTCTCCTCCCCCTCCCACCTATATATATGTGGGAGGGGCGCCTAGCACACACCAGATCAATTGTTAGCCGTGTGCGGCGCCCCCTGCACCGTTTACACCCCCGGTCATATTTTCGTAGTGCTTAGGCGAAGCCCTGCGAAGATCACTTCACCATCACTGTCACCACACTATCATGCTGATAGAACTCATCTACTACCTTGACGTCCTACTGGATCAAGAAGGCAAGGACGTCACCGAGCTGAACGTGTGCAAAACGCGTAGGTGTCGTGCATTCGGTACTTGATTGGTTGAGGCATGAACAAGTTCGACCACATCAACCGCGTTGTGAAACGCTTCCGATTACGGTCTACGAGGGTATGTAGAAACACTCTTCCCCTCGCTATGCATCTCCATGGATAGATCATTGCGTGTGTGTAGAATTTTTTTTCCATGCAATGATTCCCAACAGTGGAATCATGAGCCAGGTCTATGCGTAGATGATATGCATGAGTAGAACACAAAGAGTTGTGAGTGGTGATAGTCATACTGCTTACCACCAACATCTTGTTTTGATTTGGCGGTATTGTGGGATGAAGCGCCTCGGACCAACCTTAAATGTCCACGCACATGAGACCGGTTCCACCGAGAGACATGCAACTAGTTTTGCATAAAGGTGGCTGACGGGTGTCTGTTTCCCCTACTTTAGTTGAATCGAATTTGACTGCGGCCGATCCTTGGAGAAGGTTAAAACAGCAAACTTGACAAAGCACCATTGTGGTTTTATGCGTAGGTAAGAACGGTTCTTGCTAGAAGCCCGTAGCAGCCACGTAAAACTTGCAACAACATAGCAGAGGACGTCTAACTTGTTTTTGCAGGGAATGTTGTGATGTGATATGGTCAAAACATGATGTGATGAACGTTATTGTATGAGATGATCATGTTTTGTAAGTTATCGGCAACCGGCAGGAGCCTTATGGTTGTATCTTTATTGTATGAAATGCAAACGCCATGTAATTGCTTTACTTTATCACTATGCGTTAGCGATAGTTGTAGAAGCAATAGTTGGCGAGACGACCATGACGCTATGATGGAGATCAAGGTGTCGAGCCGGTGACGATGGAGATCATGACGATGCTTTGGAGATAGAGATCAAAAGCACAAGATGATGATGGCCATATCATGTCACATATTTAGATTGCATGTGATGTTTATCTTATTTACATCTTATTTTGCGTAGAACGGTGGTAGCATTATAAGATCATCCCTTCACTAAATTTCAAGGTAAAAGTGTTCTCCTGAGTATGCACCGTTGCTACAGTTTGTCGTTTCGAGACACCACGTGATGATCGGGTGTGATAGACTCTACGTTCACATACAACGGGTGCAAGACAGTTTTGCACATGCGGAATACTTGGGTTAAACTTGACGAGCCTAGCATGTACAGACATGGCCTCGGAACACTGGAGACCGAAAGGTCAAATGTGAATCATATAGTAGATATGATCAAAATAGATATGTTCATCATTGATGACTACCCCATCGCACGTGATGATCGGACATGGGTTAGATTATTTGGATCACGTATCACTTAGATGACTTGAGGGATGTCTATTTAAGTGAGAGTTCTTTAGTAATTCGATTAATTGAACTTAATTTATTATGAACTTAGTCTTGATAGTTTTGCATATCTATGTTGTAGATCAATAGATCGCGATATAGCTCCTATATATTTTTGATATGTTCCTAGAGAAAACTAAGTTGATAGATGATAGTAGCAATGATGCAGACTGGGTTCGTGATCTGAGGATTATCCTCATTAGTGCATAGAAGAATTATGTCCTTGATGCACCGCTAGTTGACAAACCTGTTGCAGGAGCAGATGCAGACGCTATGAATGTTTTGCAAGCTCGATATGATTACTACTTGATAGTTTAGTGCGCCACGCTTTACGGCTTAGAATCGGGACTTCAAAAATGTTTTGAACGCCATGGAGCATATGAGATGTTCCAAGAGATGAAAATTGGTATTTCAGATTCATGCTCGTGTCGAGAGGTATGAGACCTCTGACAAGTACTTTGCCTACAAGATGGAGGATAATAGCTCAGCCAATGAGCATGAACTCAGAATGTCTGGGTACTACAATCGCTTGAATCAAGTGGGAGTTAATCTTCCAAATAAGATAGTGATTGACAGAGTTCTCTAGTCACTATCACCAAGCTAATAGAACTTCGTGATGAACTATGATATGCAAGGGATGACAAAAACGATTCCCAAGATCTTCGCGATACTGAAATTGGCGAAGGTAGAAATCAAGATAGAGCATCAAATGTTGATGGTTAACAAGACCACTAGTTTCAAGAAAAGGGCAAGGGAAAGAAAGGGAACTTCAAGAAGAATGACAAGCAAGTTGCCACTCCCATCAAGAGTGCCAAAGCTAGGCCCAAGCCTAAAACTAAGTGCTTATACTGGAAAGGGAATGGTCACTAGAAGAGGAACTTCCCCAAATACTTGGCGGATAAGAAGAATGGCAAAGTGAACAAAGGTATATCTGATATACATGTTATTCATGTGTACCTTACTAGTATTCGTAGTAGCCCCTAGGTATTTGATACTGGTTCATTTGCTAAGATTAGTAAATCGAAACAGGAGTTGCAGAATAAACAAAGACTAGTTAAGGGCGAGGTGACGAGGTGTGTTGGAATTGATTCCAAGGTTGATACGATCACCACCGCACACTCCCTCTACCTTAGGGATTAGTGCTGAACCTAAATAAATGTTATTTCATGTTTGCATTGAGCATGAATATGATTTGATCATGTTTATTGCAATACAGTCATTCATTTAAGTCAGAGAATAATTGTTGTTCTATTCACATGAATAAAATCTTATATGGTCATACACCCAATGTAAATGGTTTATTGAATCTCGATCATAGTGATACACATATTCGTAATATTGATGCCAAAAGATACAAAGTTGATAATGATAATGCAACGTACTTGCGGCACTACCGTTTAGGTTATATTGGTGTAAAGCGCATGAAGAAACTCCATGCGGATGGACTTTTGGAATCACTTGATTATGAATCATTTGATACTTGAGAACCATGCCTTATGGGCAAGATGATAAAACTCCGTTCGCCAGAACAATGGAGCGAGCTAATGACTTATTGGAAATAATACATACCGATGTATGTGATCCGATGAGTGTTGAAGCTCATGGCGGGTATCGTTATTTTCTCACCTTCACGGATGATTTAACTAGGTATGGATATATCTACTTGATGAAACACAAGTCTAAAACATTTTGAAAAGTTCAAAGAATTTCAGAGTGAAGTGGAGAATCATCGTAATAAGAAAATAAAGTTTCTATGATCTGATCGTGGAGGCGAATATTTGAGTTGCGAGTTTGGCCTTTGTTGGAGATGTAACTATTGGGTATGGACCGCCTACGAAGGGCTGGGTTATACCATGATACGTCTCCAGTGTATCTATAATTTTTGATTGCTCCGAGCTATTATATTATCTGTTTTGGATGTTAATGGGCTTTATTTTACACTTTTATATCATTTTTGGGACTAACCTATTAACCGGAGGCCCAGCCCAAATTGTTGTTTTATTGCCTATTTCAGTGTTTCACAGAAAAGGAATGTCAAACAAAGTCCAAACAGAATGAAACCTTCAGGAACATGATTTTCTCAGCAAACATGATCCAGGAGACTTGGAGTGGGCGTCAAGAAACAATCGAGGAGGCCACGAGGCGGAGGGCGCGCCTACACCCCCTGGGCGCGCCCTCCACCCTCGTGAGCCCCTCATTGCTCCACCGACCTACTTCTTCCTCCTATATAAGTCCACGTACCCCGCAAACATCCAGGAGCACCACGAAAACCTAATTCCACCGCCGCAACCTTCTGTAACCGAGAGATCCCATCTTGGGGCCTTTTCCGGAGCTCCGCCGGAGGGGGCATTGATCACGGAGGGCCTCTACATCAACTCCATGGCCTCTCCGGTGATGTGTGAGTAGTTTACTTCAGACCTTCGGGTCCATAGCTAGTAGCTAGATGGCTTCTTCTCTCTCTTTGGATCTCAATACAAAGTTCTCCTTGATTCTCTTGGATATCTATTCGATGTAATCTTCTTTTGCGGTGTGTTTGTCGAGATCCGATGAATTGTGGGTTTATGATCCATATTATCTATGAACAATATTTGATTCTTCTCTGAATTCTTTTATGTACGATTGGTTTATCTTTGCAAGTCTCTTTGAATTATCAGTTTGGTTTGGCCTACTAGATTGATCTTTCTTGCAATGGGAGAAGTGCTTAGCTTTGGGTTCAATCTTGCGGTGCTTGATCCCAGTGACAGTAGGGGAAACAACACGTATTGTATTGTTGCCATCGAGCATAAAAATATGGGGTTTATATCATATTGCATGATTTTATCCCTCTTCATCATGTCATCTTGCTTAAGGCGTTACTCTATTCTTATGAACTTAATACTCTAGATGCATGCTGGATAGTGGTCGATGTGTGGAGTAATAGTAGTAGATGCAGAATCATTTCGGTCTACTTGTTGCGGACGTGATGCCTATATACATGATCATGCCTAGATATTCTCATAATTATTCGCTTTTCTATCAATTGCTCGACAGTAATTTGTTTACCCACCGTAATACTTATGCTATCTTGAGAGAAGCCACTAGTGAAACATATGGCCCCCGGGTCTATTTTCCATCATACAAGTTTCCAATCTATTTTATTTTCCAATCTTTACTTTCAATCTATATCATAAAAATACCAAAAATGTTTATCTTATTATTATTATGTCTATCAGATCTCACTCTTGCAAGTGGTCGTGAAGGGATTGACAACCCCTTTATCGCGTTGGTTGCGAGGTTCTTATTTGTTTGTGTAGGTACGAGGTGACTCGCGCATGGTCTCATACTGGATTGATACATTGGTTCTCAAAAACTGAGGGAAATACTTACGCTGCTTTACTGCATCACCCTTTCCTCTTCAAGGGAAAACCAACGTAGTGCTCAAGAGGTAGCAAGAAGGATTCCTGGCGCCGTTGCCGGGGAGATCTACACCAAGTCAAGACATACCAAGTACCCATCACAACTCTTATCCTTCGCATTACATTATTTGCCATTTGCCTCTCGTTTTCCTCTCCCCCACTTCACCCTTGCCGTTTTATTCGTCTCTTTCCCATTTCTTTTCTTGTACCATGGCCGATTCAAAAAGGGCTAAGGGTTCTCTCCCGGGTTTTACCTTGGATAGTCCATCTTCCCTCTCAAAGCTCATAAATAATGATGCTATGGAGAGACCTACCGGGGTTATCAATGAGAGTTTGAATAATTTTGATGAAGATGATCCCAGAATTTTTCGTTATTTACTTGATGAATCTTTGAAAGACGCTTGGGATAGGCTATTGAGAATTCGAGCTTGCTTTCTGCCCCAATATCAAATTGAGGTTTACCTGAAAAGCTTTTATATTGGTTTACCCTCTTCATTTAAGAAAGTTCTAGATTCTATCTTTGAAGAAGGTTTTCTTGAGGGGGTCCCATTGATACTTATGAAAAGATGAACACTATATTTGGGCACCCCATGAGTGATAAGGTTGAATCTACCTCTCTTTTGTGCTTTTACCAAAATGAAATTATCAAAGAAATGAGGGCTAGCTTAGATGCCAATTTCTGTAACGTGCTTAATCTTTCTTCCACCATTAATGGCCATGTGCTATCTCAAAATAGAAAGATAAATTCTATAGAAAAGAAATTTTCTCTTTTCTTTCCCAATACCAAAGATGGCAATACCTAGATCTATCCTTGCTTTTATGCCTAGCTAGGGGCGTTAAACGGTAGCGCTTGTTGGGAGGAAACCCAATTTTATTTGTATTCCTTGATTTTTGCTCCTGTTTAGTAATAAATAATTTATATATCCTCTGTTTTGGTTGTGTTTTTTGTGTTTAATTAGTGTTTGTGACAAGTAGAACCGTTGGGAAGAATTGGGGAAAGTCTTTTTGATCTTGCTGTAAAAAACAGAAACGTTAGTGCTCACGAGAATTGCTGTCATTTTTATTTGGAAAGTGCTATTTAGTTAATTATTTTTTCAGATGATTAATAGATAAATTCCTCACGTCCAGAAATTTATTTTAGAGTTTTTGGGGTTCCAGAAGTTTGCGTTAGCTATAGATTACTACAGACTGTTCTGTTTTTGACAGATTCTGTTTTTCGTGTGTTGTTTGCTTATTTTGATGAATCTATGGCTAGTAAAAGAGTATATAAACCATAGAGAAGTTGGAATACAGTAGGTTTAACACCAATATAAATCAAGAATGAGTTCATGACAGTACCTTGAAGTGGTGTTTTGTTTTCTTTCGCTAACAGAGCTCACGAGATTTCCTATTTTGAGTTTTGTGTTGTGAAGTTTTCAAGTTTTGGGTAAAGATTTGATGGATTATGGAACAAGGAGTGGAAAGAGCCTAAGCTTGGGTATGCCCATGGCACCCCAAGGTAAAATTCAACGACCCAAAAAGCCTAAGCTTGGGGATGCTCCGGAAGGCATCCCCTCTTTCGTCTTCGTCTATCGGTAACTTTACTTGGAGCTATATTTTTATTCACCACATGATATGTGTGTTTCTTGGAGCGTCTTGTATGATTTGAGTCTTTGCTTTTTAGTTTACCACAATCATCCTTGGTGTACACACCTTTTGAGAGAGACTCACATGATTTGAAATCTATTAGAATACTCTATGTGCTTCACTTATATCTTTTGAGCTATATAGTTTTTGCTCTAGTGCTTCACTTATATCTTTTATAGCACGGCGGTGATTTTATTTTATAGAAATAATTGATCTCTCATGCTTCACTTATATTATTTTGAGAGTCCTTTAGAACAACATGGAAATTTGCTTTTAGGAATAATATAAAAACTTTCATAGAAGTGCATTGAATACTATGAGAAGTTTGATACTTAGTAATTGTTTTGAGATGTGGAGATGGTGATATTAGAGTCATGCTAGTTGAGTAGTTGTGAATTTGAAAAATACTTGTGTTGAAGTTTGTGATTCCCGTATCATGCACGTATGGTGAACTGTTATGTGATGAAGTCAGTGCATGATTTATTTATTGATTGTCTTCCTTATGAGTGGCGGTCGGGGACGAGCGATGGTCTTTTCCTACCAATCTATCCCCCTAGGAGCATGCGCGTAATACTTTGTTTCGATAACTAATTGATTTTTGCAATAAGTATGTGAGTTCTTTATGACTAATGTTGAGTCCATGGATTATACGCACTCTCACCCTCCCAACATTGCTAGCCTCTCTATTATCGCGCAACTTTCGCCGGTACCATAAACCCACCATATACCTTCCTCAAAACAGCCACCATACCTACCTATTATGGCATTTCCATAGCCATTCTGAGATATATTGCCATGCAACTTTCTACCGTTCCGTTATTATGACACGCTTCATCATTGTCATATTGCTTGCATGATCATGTAGTTCACATCGTATTTGTGGCAAAGCCACCGTTCATAATTATTCATACATGTCACTCATGCATCATTGCACATCCCGGTACACCGCCGGAGGCATCCATATAGAGTCATGCCTTGTTCTAGACATTGAGTTGTAATATTGAGTTCTAAGTAAATTAAAGTGTGATGATCATCATTATTAGAGCATTGTCCCAGTGAGGAAAGGATGATGGAGACTATGATTCCCCCACAAGTTGGGATGAGACTCCGGATGAAAAAAAAGAAAAAAAGAGGCCAAAAAAAGAAGAAAAAAGAAAGAAGGCCCAAAAATGAGAGAAAAAGAGAGAAGGGACAATGTTACTATCCTTTTTCCACACTTGTGCTTCAAAGTAGCACCATGATCTTCATGATAGAGAGTCTCCTATGTTATCACTTTTATACTAGTGGGAATTTTACATTATAGAACTTGGCTTGTATATTTCAATGATGGGCTTCCTCAAAATTGCCCTAGGTCTTCCTGAGCAAGAAAGTTGGATGCACACCCACTTAGTTCTTTTGTTGAGCTTTCATACACTTATAGCTCTAGTGCATCCGTTGCATGGCAATCCCTACTCACTCAAGTTGATATCTATTGATGGGCATCTCCATAGCCCGTTGATACGCCTAGTTGATGTGAGACTATCTTCTACTTTTTGTCTTCTCCACAACCACCATTCTATTCCACATATAGTGCTATATCCATGGCTCACGCTCATATATTGCGTGAAGATTGAAAAAGTTTGAGAACATAAAAAGTATGAAACAATTGCTTGGCTTGTCATCGGGGTTGTGCATGATTTAAATATTTTGTGTGGTGAAGATAGAGCATAGCCAGACTATATGATTTTGTAGGGATAACTTTCTTTGGCAATGTTATTTTGAGAAGACATGATTGCTTAGTTAGTATACTTGAAGTATTATTATTTTTATGTCAATATTAAACTTTTATCTTCAATCTTTCGGATCTGAACACTCCTGCCACAATAAAGAAAAATTACATTGAGAAATATGTTAGAAAGCATTCCACATCAAAAATTCTTTTTTATCATTTACCTACTCGACGACGAGCAGGAATTAAGCTTGGGGATGCTTGATACGTCTCCAACGTATCTATAATTTTTATTGCTACATGCTATTATATTATCTATTTTGGATGTTAATGGGCTTTATTTTACACTTTTATATCATTTTTGGGACTAACCTATTAACCGGAGGCCCGGCCCAAATTGTTGTTTTTTGCCTATTCCAGTGTTTCGCAGAAAAGGAATATCAAACGAAGTCCAAACGGAATGAAACCTTCGGGAACGTGATTTTCTCAACAAACGTGATCCAGGAGACTTGGAGTGGGCGTCAAGAAACAATCAAGGAGGGCACGAGGTAGGGGGCGCGCCTACCCCCCTGGGCGCTCCTCCACCCTCGTGGGCCCCTCGTTGCTCCACCGAACTACTTCTTCCTCCTATGTAAGTCCACGTAGCCCGTAAACATCCAGGAGCACCGCGAAAACCTAATTCCACCGCCGCAACCTTATGTACCCGAGAGGTCCCATCTTGGGGCCTTTTTCGGAGCTCCGCCGGAGGGGGCATTGATCACGGAGGGCCTCGACATCTACTCCATGGCCTCTCCGGTGATGTGTGAGTAGTTTACTTTAGACCTTCGGGTCCATAGCTAGTAGCTAGATGGCTTCTTCTCTCTCTTTCGATCTCGATACAAAGTTCTCCTTGATTCTCTTGGAGATCTATTCGATGTAATCTTCTTTTGTGGTGTGTTTGTCGAGATCCGATGAATTGTGGGTTTATGATCCAGATTATCTATGGAAAATATTTGATTCTTCTCTGAATTCTTTTATGTATGATTGGTTATCTTTGCAAGTCTCTTCGAATTATCAGTTTGGTTTGGCCTACAAGATTGATCTTTCTTGCAATGGGAGAAGTGCTTAGCTTTGGGTTCAATCTTGCGGTGCTCGATCCTAGTGATAGTAGGGGAAACGACACATATTGTATTGTTGCCATCGAGCATAAAAAGATGGGGTTTATATCATATTGCATGAGTTTATCCCTCTATATCATGTCATCTTGCTTAAGGTGTTACTCTGTTTTATGAACTTAATACTCTAGATGCATGTTGGATAGCGGTCGATGTGTGGAGTAATAGTAGTAGATGCAGAATCGTTGCGGTCTACTTGTCGCGGACGTGATGCCTATATACATGATCATTCCTAGATATTCTCATAATTATTCGCTTTTCTATCAATTGCTCGACAGTAATTTGTTTACCCGCCGTAATACTTATGCTATCTTGAGAGAAGCCACTAGTGACACCTATGGGCCCTGGGTCTATTTTACATCATACAAGTTTCCAATCTATTTTATTTTGCAATCTTTACTTTCAATCTATATCATAAAAATACCAAAAGAATTATCTTATTATTATTATCTCTATCAGATCTCACTCTTGCAAGTGGCCGTGAAGGGATTGACAACCCCTTTATCGCGTTGGTTGTGAGGTTCTTATTTGTTTGTGTAGGTACGAGGTGACTCGCGCGTGGTCTCCTACTGGATTGATACCTTGGTTCTCAAAAACTGAGGGAAATACTTACGTTGCTTTACTACATCACCCTTTCCTCTTCAAGGGAAAACCAACGTAGTGCTCAAGAGGTAGCATACCACTGACGACTTGTCAATGAAGACGGCGGGTTATAGCAAGCCCATTGGCGCCCAATACTCAGAGGTGGTTTAAGGCCCAAGAGGATAAATCGCCGTATGTATGACTTGTGTTGTAAGGAAAGATTAGTTAGTCACCGAGCCGGACACATTGTATATGAGCCGACCCGGACTCTGCAAGCCACCAGGCGTTAACCTGTGTATATAAAGGGATGACACGACGGTGGTTCAGGGACAAGAAACAAGAGATCAAGAACTAGGTCAAGTGTATTCGCTCCCTGGTAATCGAAACCCTAGCAATACAATCCCAAACTGGAGTAGGCCTTTACCTTCACCGCAAGGATCCAAACCAGTATAAACCCTTTGTGTCCTTTGTCCCATTTAACCCCTTTAAGCTAACCTAGCTGCGATGGCTCCACAATGAAGTCCTTCCGCTAGGACATTGCTACCTCTTGAGCACTGCATTGGTCTTCCCCGAAGAGGAAGGGATGATGCAGCAAAGTAGCGTAAGTATTTCCCTCAGTTTTTGAGAACTAAGGTATCAATCCAGTAGGAGGCTACGCACGAGTCCCTTGTACCTGCACAAAACAAATAATTCCTCGCAACCAACGCGAATAGGGGTTGTCAATCCCTACATGGCTACTTACGAGAGTGAGATCTGATAGATATGATAAGATAATATTTTTGGTATTTTTGTGATAAAGATGCAAAGTAACATAAAGGCAAAGTAAAGAGCAAAGGAAATAACTAAGTACTAGGAGATTAATATGATAAAGATAGACCCAGGGGCCATAGGTTACACTAGTGGCTTCTCTCAAGAGCATAGGTATTCTACGGTGGGTGAACAAATTACTGTTGAGCAATTGACAGAATTGAGCATAGTTATGAGAATATCTAGGTATGATTCATGATCTTTAATTTTAATTTTAATAGTTGGTTCCCACTCATCATAAAGCTTTCTAGGGATAGAAACTTCCAATTCAAGTTTTTCTTCATAAGATTGCATCAAGGCATCAACGATATGTTTAGTAAACGCTTTATTTTGACTATAAGCATGAGGAGAATTTAGCACGGATTGTAACAAGGAAATACAATCAATCAAAGAGCAATTTTCATAGTTAAATTCCTTGAAATCCATAATAGTGGGTTTAGCAACATCTAGGGTTTTAATTTCTTCAATCCCACTTTTATCAATTTTAGCATCAAGATTAAAAATTTCTGAATTCTTGGAACGCCTTCTAGGTAAAGGTGGATCATATTCAGTCCCATAATTATCAAGATTCATATTGCAAAACAAAGATTTAATAGGGGACACATCAATAAATCTTCATCTTTATTTTCATAGCAACTAGAAGAACACGCTCTTATAACGGCATCTTTCTTAGCACGCATCCTAGCGGTTCTTTCTTTGCACTCATCAATGGAAATTCTCATGACTTTGAGAGACTCATTGATATCATGCTTAGGTGGAATAGATCAAAGTTTCAAAGAATCAATATCAAGAGAAATTCTATCAACGTTCCTAGCCAACTCATCAATCTTAAGCAATTTTTCTTCAATCAAAGCATTAAAATTATTTTGCGAAGTAATAAATTCTTTAATATTAGATTCAAAATCAGAGGGCATCTTATTATAATTTCCATAAGAATTGTTGTAGGAGTTACCATAATTATTAGAGGGATTAATAGGATAAGGCCTAGGATTAAAATTTCCTCTATACGCGTTGTTACCAAAATTGTTCCTACCAACAAAATTCACATCCATAGATTCATTATTATTCTCAATCAAAGTAGACAAGGGCATATCATTAGGATCAGAAGAAATACTCTTATTAGCAAGATTCAGCAAAGCAGTATTAATTTCACAAGATTCAGCATCGGTAAGAGGAGCAATCGGGGTGCTAATAAAATCATTGTTGTTGGTATTGGTGAAGTCACATAATTTAGTATTATCTTGAGCCATCGTGACAAGCAAGCAAACTAACACACAAGCAAACAAAAAGCAAGTGGGCAAAAAGAGGCAAATAGAGAAATAGATGGAGGATAGGGAGAGAGGGGGCGAATAAAACAGCAAGGGTGAAGTGGGGGAGAGGAAAACGAGAGGCAAATGGCAAATAATGTAATGCGGGAGATAAGGGTATGTGATGGGTACTTGGTATGTTGACTTTTACGTAGACCTCCCCGGCAACGGCGCCAGAAATCCTTCTTGCTACCTCTTGAGCACTGCTTGGTTTTCCCCGAAGAGGAAGGGATGATGCAGCAAAGTAGCGTAAGTATTTCCCTCAGTTTTTGAGAACCAAGGTATCAATCCAGTAGGAGGCTACGCGCGAGTCCCTCGTACCTACACAAAACAAATAAATCCTTGCAACCAATGCGAATAGGGGTTGTCAATCCCTGCCACTTACGAGAGTGAGATCTGATAGATATGAGAAGATAATATTTTTGGTATTTTTGTGATAAAGATGCAAAGTAAAATAAAGGCAAAGTAAAGAGCAAAGGAAATAACTAAGTAGTAGGAGATTAATAAGATAAAGATAGACCCAGGGGCCATAGGTTTCACTAGTGGCTTCTCTCGAGAGCATAGGTATTCTACGGTGGGTGAACAAATTACTATTGAGCAATTGACAGAATTGAGCATAGTTATGAGAATATCTAGGTATGATCATGTATATAGGCATCACGTCCGAGACAAGTAGACCGACTCCTGCCTGCATCTACTACTATTACTCCACTCATCGACCGCTATCCAGCATGCATCTAGAGTATTAAGTTAAAAACAGAGTAATGCCTTAAGCAAGATGACATGATGTAGAGGGATAAACTCATGCAATATGATGAAAACCCCATCTTGTTATCCTCGATGGCAACAATACAATACGTGCCTTGCTGCCCCTACTGTCACTAGGAAAGGACATCGCAAGATTGAACCCAAAGCTAAGCACTTCTCCCATTGCAAGAAAGATCAATCTAGTAGGCCAAACCAAACTGATAATTCGAAGAGACTTGCAAAGATAACCAATCATACATAAAAGAATTCGGAGAAGATTCAAATATTGTTCATATATAGACTTGATCATAAACCCACAATTCATCAGTCTCAACAAACACACTGCAAAAAGAAGATTACATCGAATAGTTCTCCACAAGAGAGGGGGAGAACATTGTATTGAGATCCAAAAAGAGAGAAGAAGCCATCTAACTAATAACTATGGACCCGTAGGTCTGAGGTAAACTACTCACACTTCATCAGAGGGGCTATGGTGTTGATGTAGAAGTCCTCCGTGATCGATGCCCCCTCCGGCGGAGCTCCGGAACAGGCCCCAAGATGGGATCTTGTGGATACAGAAAGTTGCGGCAGTGGAATTAGGTTTTTGGCTCCGTATCTGGTCGTTTGGGGGTACATAGGTATATATAGGAGGAAGGAGTATGTCGGTGGAGCAACAGGGGGCCCACGAGGGTGGAGGGCGCGCCTGGTGGGGGTGGGCGCGCCCTCCTACCTCGTGGCCTCCTCTTTTGTGTCTTGACGTAGGGTCCAAGTCTCCCGGGTCTTGTTTGTTGAGAAAATCACGTTCCCAAAGGTTTCATTCCGTTTGGACTCCCTTTGGTATTCCTTTTCTTCGAAACCCTAAAACGGGCAAAAAAAATAGCAATTCTGGGCTGGGCCTCCGGTTAATAGGTTAGTCCCAAAAATAATATAAAAGTGGATAATAAAGCCCAATAATGTCCAAAACAGTAGATAATATAGCAAGGAGCAATCAAAAATTATAGATACGTTGGAGACGTATTAGAAATCTGTTGTGACAATTTCCACGATAGTTGGCGCCCATCGTGGAGCTCGCGCACGGTGGTTTCGAGTTCTTGTAGGGCAACTTCGACGAGATCAGGGATACGCTGTGGGCCGGATGACCAAGAGTTGTCGCGGCAAACTCTACATTGACGATGCAGGCTAGGGCCCCGAGGCCGGCTCAATCTAGTATGGGTACCGGGTCCCCTTTGGCAGATTCCATGTCTTCATCGGCAAGATCGGTGAACTAGGCCCTGAGCCGGACATTTGCACCGACATCATCAAGACGGCTCAGCGTGCACGACCCGCCCAGGTTTGACGTGCCGCGAAGCGTGCCTTTGTTGGTTTCATCCATGGGGTGGAAATTGAGGACAGATCTGTGTCTGGCGGTGAGACCGCCATCTATTCCGATGATGAGTCATCCATGGGCAAGACTAATTCATTGTATCAACTGCAAGACGGCCGGCTTGGGGGCTATTCTGATGGTGGCAGTATTCCGAACCCCTACGAGCCGCCGAACAGGGTTGCGATCTTCATGTCCGGTACACAACCGGCTCTTGGTTCAACAACAGCCACGGCTATGACTTCCAGTTCAATGGTTGCGCCGGCGACTGGTGCTAGCGGCTCTGCGCGCCCGCCGGCTCAAATTCTCATAGAATTGTTAGAGGCTCGGGTGAGTCTGATGGGGGTGGAAGTAACCCCTGACAACTAGGAACAGCACAAGGTGGATGTGGCTAAGCTGCGAGATGATATAGCTCAAGCCAAGGAAGAGTTGGTGGCTGAGAGCACTAGGATGGCTGTAGAACGGGCTATCTTGGATGCTCAAGCACAGCGGATCCAAGTGGATTCCTTTCGGCTCACGCTAGACCAGAGCGCTTCAAATGAGTTCATGAGGAGGAGACACCGAAGTCATCTACCCCCGGTTTACAAGCCGAGGAACCTCTTCAACACACCTAGAGCAAGGACCAGTGACCCGCAGGTGGTAAACCGAACAGTTGAAGCGCCTGGGGGTGGAGCGCCGGTTCAGCCACGCACGATGGGCTCTCCACATGTGAATAATACCCCGCCTCAGCATGTTTTGACGCCACCGGGGAATTATTCTAACCCTTTGGACAATATGATTGTTGCGGCAACACGATTGGCGGCTCTACAAGTTGAAGGCGAGTCTCCAACGGCGATAGAGATGCGGCGGGCCAGGGAACTTCTTCAAACGGCCGTGGCTCAGCAAGCGGCTTATTCTTATAGTCGCGAGTGCATTCACTCAACCCCTCATCCAAGCCGGAGTTACAGCAGGCACATTGATTCACCAACAGTCTCAAGAAGTGAACATCGCCATAACCAGCCTCGTGGGCATGACTTGGTGCATGGTGGTGGCAATGCTTAGACTTTGGTGGATCAGGGTAGAGCGCATCGGGAGGCCGAACTGGCGGCTTAGCAAGCGGCTCATCAGTATTCGCCGGTTTATTCATCAGCTTCGGTGGAGGCAGGCATGAGTTCTAGGACCTTGGGTGTGCCCTATTTAGTGTTGGCTCTATGTAACGAGCGTTTACCCAAGGATTTCAAGGGTCCTTACAAAGTGCCTAATTATACATCAGATCAACCCCCTGAAGCTTGGATTGAAAGTTATGAGATGACCATGGAAATGTTGGATGTTAGCGATGCTGCATGTGCTAAGTATTTCACCATGATGTTGGACGGGCCGGCTCGTACTTGGTTGAAAGGGCTGCCCGCCAACTCCATCGGGTCATGGGCGGAGCTGAAGGCCCGTTTTATCCAAAATTTCAAAGACACATGTAAGCAGCCTATGTCAATCCTGGATTTAGATTCTTGTGTCCAAGGTGAGGGCGAGTCAACAACCCACTGGGCGAGTCAACATCCCATATTTATTGTAATAAGTTCTCTTCTGAGACACTTGATGTAAAAAGTGTGTGATTTGTACTCTGCTATAAATCCTCCGAGTACTGTGTGGTGTCAGCATTACTGATCCAGGGATGACACCGGGGCATAGAGATCAGACTGTTTGAGGTCTGGTCGCTACAGAGATGGTATCAGAGCACACGCTGACTGTAGGACATGACCACTAAGCTAAAAGACCTAGATCACTATTCACTCTCTTCTCTTCTGACTTCTCATCTTTTCTACTCTTTAGGATGGCGGATGCAAGGAACAAGTTCACACAACCGGATGAAGATACACCCTTTGGACGACACTTGAAGGAAGTCACTAGATACCTGAACATAGGAGTACCAAGCTTCACGGGGACCTACAATGCCACTTTACCTGAAGAAGAGCGCTGGATGATTCAAGTTCAAGTTCCAGGAAGGACGTTCATGCCAGTCACTGAGCCCATAGAGTTTTCATTTGATGCACCAACTTGGAGTCTAGGAAAGAGCATGGCAGCTCACATTGCCATGGGATGCATTGGAGAAGTCTACCGCAAGGATCTCAAGGATACTATCTACCAGATTTGTGGGCGTCGAGATGAACACTGGGAGATGATCAGCACCAGGAAGGATAGATCAATCGCAGCTTTTATCCAGGAATTAAACCAGCACATTCGACGTCAGGAGAACCAGATGTGTGCCGACATGATAGATCTGAAGAAGGCTAAGACTAGAATCAAGGAACTGGAGGAAGAACTCAAGGCTACACGTGAAGATTATGAAGAAGAAATTGAAATATTGGTGGAGAAGAATGACGACCTGATCAAGAAGATTGGAATATTTATGGGAGGCCCGACACTAGTAGATGAAGACGAAGAACCCAAGGAAATTAACCCAGAAGACTACATCATCATCGACGGCACCGACTCGGAACCAGACAGTAGCGATGATGATTATGTTGATGAAGCTGGAGCAGATATCATGGAGTCAACGACCGAAGAATATTTCTAGTAGACCACCTCCTCAGTAGTAGTAGTCCACCATGTAAATATAGTAGTCCGAGCACTTTTGTGGTAGTTAGATCGATTGTATGCCCTTGTTTGATTGAATGAAGTGAATTGTTTGCTTTTGCCTCATGTGCATATGGGTAGTGTTTTCTCTTTAGACCCCCTCTATTCTTACATATCATCTTTTCTAAACCCTCAGATGCCTCAGAGATGTGACCCCGGATTTGCATTTCCACCGGAGCTCACCCAGTTGATCCAGCAGCAGAACACATTGATGCAGTTGCTAGTCCAGAATCAGAATTAGGGGAACAACAACAACAACCCACCACCACCACCACCTGTTGACCACTTAGCCCGTTTTCTTAGCTGAATTCGCTGGTGTTTTCTAGTAGCACCGAGCCGATAGTAGCAGATGATTGGCTCCGCAAGACAGCTAGGGAGTTGACCACAGCAGGATGCACAGATGCGGAGAAGGTGAAGTTTGCCGCACATCAGTTAGAAGGACCCGCAGCATCATGGTGGGAGAATTTCACAGCCACTTTTCCTGTAGACACTGTCACATGGGACCAGTTTCAGCAGGCTTTCCGTACTGCCCATGTTTCAGCAGGAGCTATGGCCATGAAGAAGCATGAGTTTCGTAACTTGCGCCAAGGAGGACGGACAGTTGGCCAGTATGTGGAGGAATTTAGTAAGTTAGCACGTTATGCTCCAGATGACGTCGCTACGGATGCAGCTAAGCAAGAGAAGTTTCTGGAAGGACTGAATGATGAGTTGAGCATGCAGTTGATGGTAGCCACCTTCAACAACTACCAGGAGTTGGTAGATCGTGCTCTTATGATTGAAGGGAAGCAGCAGCAAATTGAGAATCGCAAGAGGAAGTATGGACAAGGAAAGTACAATTCAGGAGCTCAGCAGAAGCCACGTTTTACCCCTAGACCAGGAGGACATTTTCAGCATACCCATGGAGGAGGTAGCTCGCACAATCACAATGGCACCAAGAATGGTAATGGCAATGGAGGAAGCAACGGCCAGAACTGCACCAACCCCTCAACCCCAGCCAAGAAGGACTTGAACCAAGTCACTTGCTATAAGTGTTCGAAGACCGGACATTATGCCAATGAATGTCCTGAAGACCAAAATGACAATGGAAGTTCTGGAAAGAAGCCGAACCCTTTCAACAGGGGACAGGTGAACCACGTTAGCGTGGAGGTGGTTGAAGCTCAGCCCGATGCAGTAATAGGTAAGTTTTTGGTCAAGTCATTTACTGCACTCGTTCTTTTTGATACTGGCGCATCGCATTCATACATCTCAAGGGGATTTGTGGATAAGTATAACCTATCAACCCAAGCCCTTAGGTCACCCATGTTAGTAACCTCGCCCGAAGCAGAGTATGTGGCTAGTCTATGGTGTGATCGGTTACCATTAAGGATTGGTAACTATGTTTTCCCCTCAGACCTAATAGTATTGGAATCTCAAGGATTGGTTGTGATATTAGGCATGGATTGGTTATCAAAGTATGAAGGGAATATTGAATGTGCTAGTAAGTCAATTTTTCTTACTACCCCAGAAGGGGGAAGGATCAAGTATGTATCCCGGCATGTGCCAAAGAGGGCCTAGGTAAATTGCCTAACAGGAGTTGTGCAGGAGGAAGTACCAATGGTAAGGGATTTCCCTGATGTATTTCCAGAAGAGTTGCCAGGCATGCCACCGGATAGAGATATTGAGTTTTTGATTGAGCTATTGCCAGGCACAGGGCCAATATCAAAGAGACCATATAGGATGCTAGCAAAGGATTTGGTGGAAATTAAGAAGCAGATTAAGGAGTTACTGGATAAGGGATATATTCGCCCAAGTTCTTCACCTTGGGGATGCCAGTACTTCTAGTGGAGAAGAAGGATGGGTCGTTAAGGATGGTTGTTGATTATCGAGGATTGAATGAAGTAACGATCAAGAACAAGTACCCATTACCAATGATCAACAATCTGTTTGATCGATTGCAAGGAGCTAAGGTATTTTCCAAGATCGATCTGTGATCAGGATACCACCAGTTGAAGATTCGGGAACAGGATATTCCGAAGACAGCTTTTACTACCTGATATGGGCTGTATGAGTATACCGTTATGTCATTTGGTCTGACTAACGCACCTGCCTATTTTATGAACATGGTGAACAAAGTGTTTATGGAGTTTTTGGATAAGTTCGTCGTAGTGTTCATTGATGATATCGTGGTTTATTCGAAGAATGAAGAGGAACATAAGGAGAATTTGCGTTTGGTACTTGGAAAACTCAGAGAACATCAACTATATGCCAAGTTTAGCAAATGTGAGTTTTGGTTAAAGGAAGTAGGATTCCTCGGACATGTTATATCTGGTGAAGGTATAGCGGTAGATCCCGCTAAAGTTGAAACCATGACCACGTGGGAAGCCCCAACAACAGTTGGAGAGATCCGGAGTTTTCTTGGACTCGCAGGATACTACCGGAGATTTATTGAGAATTTCTCAAAGATTGCGAAGCCTATGACAGAGTTATTAAAGAAGGATACCAAGTTCATATGGACAGAGGAGTGTGAGGCTAGTTTCCAGGAGTTGAAGAAACGTTTGGTTATCTCACCAATGTTGATTTTGTCAGACCAGACCAAAGATTATGAGGTGTACTGTGATGCTTCACGTCGAGGACTTGGAGCAATGCTTATGCAGGAAGGGAGAGTTGTTTCATATGCCTCAAGAAAACTGAAGCCTCATGAGTTGAATTATGCCACGCATGATTTGGAGTTAGCGGCCATAGTGCATGCATTGAAAACATGGAGACATTTTCTCATTGGTAATCATTGTGAGGTGTACACGGATCATAAGAGTTTGAAGTACATTTTCACCCAGAAGGAGTTGAATCTCAGACAAAGGAGATGGTTGGAGCTTATCAAGGATTATGATATGAAATTGCATTACCACCCCGGAAAGGCTAATGTAGTAGCTAACGCATTAAGCCGCAAGAGCCATGTCAATACATTAATGACGGGAGAAATACCCAAGGAGTTAGCGAAAAACCTTTGTGAACTATGTTTGGAAATAGTTCCGAGAGACTATGTAGCAGCATTGGAGATTCAGTCAACTTTGATGGATAGAATCAGAGAAGCTCAAAAAACTGACAAAGAGATTGCCGCTATAAAGGAGAAACTGAGCAAAGGAAAAGCTAAAGGATTTCGTGAGGATGAACACGACACCCTATGGTTTGAAGACCGTGTTTACGTGCCCAATGACACGGAGATCGGGAAGTTGATTTTGCAAGAGGCACACGACTCACCGTATTCAATTCACCCAGGAAATACCAAGATGTATTTGGATTTGAAGGATATTTTCTAGTGGACCGGAATGAAGAAGGATATTGCGGAGTATGTAGCAGTTTGTGATGTATGTCAGAGAGTAAAGGCAGAGCATCAGAAGCCAACAGGATTGTTACAACCATTGCCGATACCCGAATGGAAGTGGGATAAGCTAGGCATGGATTTTATCACGGGATTACCCAGGACTCGTTCAGGCTATGACTCGATTTGGGTTGTAGTTGATCGATTAACGAAGGTAGCTCATTTCATCCCAGTAAAGACCACTTACACTAGTGCTAAGTTGGCAAAGATATACATGACCAGGATCATATGTTTGCATGGAGTTCCGAGGAGTATCGTATCAGATAGAGGAACCCAGTTTACCTCAAAGTTCTGGAAGCAGTTGCATGAAACTTTGGGTACCAGGCTAGAATTCAGTACAGCTTTTCATCCATAGACAGATGGACAGACCGAGAGAGTCAATCAGATTTTGGAGGATATGCTGAGAGCTTGTGCGCTAGATTACGGATCTAGTTGGGACGATAATTTGCCATATGCAGAGTTCTCTTACAACAACAGTTATCAAACCAATTTAAAGATGGCCCCTTTCGAAGCTTTGTACGGAAGGAGGTGCAGGACACCGTTGTCATGGGACGAAGTTGGAGACCGCCAGTTGTTTGGACCTGACTTGATTAAAGAGTCTGAACAGAAGGTGAAGTTGATTCGCGATAGGCTCAAGGTAGCGCAGTCCAGACAGAAGAGTTATGCAGATTCTAAACGCAAGGAGACAGTTTACGAAGTTGGAGATAGAGCTTATCTTCGAGTATCCCCACTTCGGGGAACAAAGCGTTTTGGAGTTAAAGGGAAGTTAGCACCACGATTTGTAGGACCATATCAAGTTTTGGAACGTATGGGGGAAGTAGCCTACAAGTTGGAATTGCCCAAAGGATTGTCAGGAGTTCATGATGTGTTCCACGTTTCTCAGCTGAAGAAGTGTCACGCGGAGATGGCTGACATACCGTTGAGAGATACAATGCCTTTGGAAACTATTCAGTTGGATAACGATTTGACCTATGAGGAGAAGCCAGTCAAGATCCTCGAGTTTGCCAACCGAGTTACTCGCAGCAAGGTTATCAAGTTTTGCAAAGTTCAGTGGAGCCACCACTCAGAGGATGAAGCCACCTGGGAGCGAGAGGAAGATTTGTTCAAGGACCACCCTCACCTATTTTCTAGCCAACCCGAATCTCGAGGGCGAGATTCATCTTAAGAGGGGTAGGTTTGTAACATCCCAAAATTTCAATTTGGAATGTTATACATTAGATCATCAATGCATATCATATTTCTTTTGCATTTTGGTTGATCCTAGAAATTCTACGCAACTCAATGACCCACGGAGAGAGTTGGGGATTTCGATATTTTCATATTTGAGTTCTCTCAAATTTTGAGAATAGGATCATTTGATTTTATTTATTTTATCATCAATTATTTCTAATACAGAAATATGAGAGATGGAATAAAATGACTTTCCCAAAATAAAGAAATATTGAGGATTTAATAATAAAATCAAATAAGTTTTTTTTATTTCGGAGTTTTTCGGTGTTTTATTTGAAATTAGGAAAAAAATGCGTTTTTTTCAAAATTGCATTTAGGTCCCAAATAAATGTTCGCCTTGTGAGGCTTGATTTTAGAAGCCCATGAAAATTTATTTCGGAATTTTTGTAGTCCCTTTAGTATTTCTTTTTTTTATTCTTTTCTTCCGAGCGAAATATTTAAAAAAAAACGCGCCCGACTGGGCCAAGGGCCCAGCAGAGCCAGGTCGGCCCAGCCGCCGCCGCCTCCCGCTCGAGCAGCCGCCGGACTCGGGAGGAGTCCGAGCCGGAGCCGCCTCGCCGCCGCCCGACCCCCTCCCCAAGTCAG